>NC_053492.1:436827960-437127960 GCF_905171775.1 Rana temporaria
CGCCGGCGTGAAATTCATAGAGAACTGACAGCTGCTCAGTTTTCATTTAAACATACCAAACACTAACCATAATAAAAATAAATAAAAAAAAAAGCAAGAAGGCAAGGCAACATAAAAAAAAAAAAGTTTTTTAGAACAATCTCTGTATATAGCATAAAGGGGATTCTTCCTTTCCCGGGAACACTTTTGCTACAGAGGTATAAATTTCACCTATAATATTATATTTGCTCCGATACAGTAAGGACACCTTACACTAACAGAGGTCACTCTAAAAATATCGGCTCGGGAAGAAGGATATAGCAGGGGCACCCCCTAATCTGCCACAGAGGTGCAAGAGCATCTAGGAACGTCAAAGCAACCCCTGAGCCACCCTTTAGTTACCGAATCAATCCATCAAATAGCTTTGGTAAAATAAAGCAGATGCAGACCCAATCACTAACGTCAGCTTTAGAAAGTCATTATTAACCTTTTTAGATCTACAGATTTAACCACATTAGCCCCGGAAGAATTGGCTGCTGAATGACCGGGCCACTTTTTGCTATTCGGCACTGCTTCGCTTTAACTGACAATTTCGCGGTCGTTCGATGTGGTACCCAAACAAAATCTACGTCTTTTTTTCCCCCACAAATAGATCGTTTTTTTTGTGATATTTGATCACCTCTGCGGTTTTTATTTTTTGCGCTATAAACAAAAAAAAAGCTTAGATTTTGAAAAAAAAGCAATGGGCCAGATTCACAGTCGAAATACGCCGGCGTATCTACTGATACTCCGGCGTATTTTCCAATTTGCCGCGTCGTATCTTTAGTTTGAATCCTCAAACCAAGATACGACGGCTTTAGGCTTCGATCCGACAGGCGTACGTCTTCGTACGCCTTCGGATCGTAGGTGTAATACTTCGGCGCTCGCTGGGTGGAGTTCGCGTTGTTTTCCGCGTTGGGTATGCTAATTAGCTGTTTACGGTGATCCACGAAGGTACGCGCATTCGACAAATTCTCTTACGTCGTCGCTAGTCGGCTTTTCCCGGCGTATACTTACGGCTGCTATTTCATGGCTTATATTTAGACTGCCCATGTTAAAGTATGGCCGTCGTTCCCGCGTTGAATTTTATTTATTAATTTTTTTGTGTAAGTCGTCCGTGAATAGGAAAGGACGTAACGTACGTTGCCGTTCAAAAGATTACGTCGGTGCGACGTCATTTTGCGCAAAGCACGGCGGGAAATTACAAAACGGAGCATGCGCAGTACGTTCGGCGCGGGAACGCGTCTAATTTAAATGATACACGCCCCTTTTGAATTAGGCGGGCTTGCGCCGGACGCATTTACGCTACGCCGCCGCAAGTTTACAGGCAAGTGCTTTGTGAATCAAGCACTTGCGCTGAAAACTTGCGGCGGTGTAACGTAAATGGGATACGTTAGACCGCCACAAATGTACCTGAATCTGGCCCAATATGTTTTACTTTTTGCTTATAATAAGTATCCCCCCAAAAATATCTAAAAAAAAACATTTTTTTCCCCTCAGTGTAGGCCGATATGTATTCTTCTACACATTTTTGGCAAAAAAATCGCAATAAGCATATATTTATTGGTTTGTGCAAAAGTTATAGCATCTACAAAATAAGGGATAGTTTTATGGCATTTTTATTATTATTATTTTTTTTTTGCTACTATTGGCGGCGATCAGCGATTTTTATCGTGACTGCAATATTGCGGCGGACACATCAGACACTTTTTACGCTATTAAAAATGCACTGATTATTGTGTAAATGACACTGGCAGTGAAGGGGTTAACCAGTAGGGGGCGGGGAAGGGGTTAAGTGTGTCCTAAGGGGTGATTCTAACTGTGATGGGTCTGGGCTTACTGTGACACAACACTGATCACTGCTTCCGATGACAGGGAGCAGTAGATCAGTGACCTGACACTAGGCAGAACAGGGAAATGCCTTGTTCCCCCTGTCCTGCCTCTCTGTGACATGATCGCAGGACACCAGCGGTTTCCCTTCGCAAACACAAGGGGTTAATTTAATACAATTGTGAAGTATAGAATCTGGTGCAGCTGTTCATGGTAGCCAATCAGCTTTCAACTTCTTTTCCAGATTTTGACAGATTTTTGTAGTTTTAGTAAGACTGCTTTCACACTGGTCTGCTTTTGTTCAGTTCTTCAGTTTTAAAAAGTGGAAAAAAAGCAGAAGAAAAATTCACCCCTTAAAAAAAATGCACCTTCCCATTGAAATGAATGGAAGTCGCATTAAAAAACACATTGTGGTTAAAGCGGTGTTACAGCCGCAAATTTCACTGTAGCTGCTGACTTTTAATAAGGAAATTTACCTGTCCTAGGCGCCGGCGATGTTGGCCCCCCGAGGCCGATCCCTCGATCGTGGCAGGTCCCAGCGCCACCATCCTCACTGAGGCCGCGTACACACGGTCGTTCCAAACCGATGAGAATGGTCCGACGGGCCATTTCCATCGGTTCACCGCTGAAGTGGCCTGATGGTCTGACCATCGTTCCAAAAACCGATCGGGTCAGGACGCGATGACATCAAACACAACGACGTGCTGAATAAAACGAAGTTCAATGCTTCCAAGCATGCGTCGACTTGATTCTGAGCATGCGCGGGTTTTGAACCGATGCTTTCTGTACTAACCATCGGTTTGGTCCGATCGGGCAGCGGGCCATCGGTTCGATTATAAAGCATGTTTTAAAATTTTCGACCGAAGGACAACAGACCGATGGGCTATACACACGGTCGGTTTGGACCGATGAAACTGAACCTCGGTCCATTCTCATCGGTTTTGTCCGACCGTGTGTACGCGACCTTAAGGGAAACAGGCAGTGGAGCCTTGCGGCTTCACTGCCAGTTTCCTACTGCGCATGCGCGAGTCGTGCAGTGCTTTATGAATGGGCGGCTGTTTTCTGGGATGCACACAGTTCCCAGAGGACAGCGCGCCCTATTCCCCAGAAGACAACGCGAGGATGAAGACCAGCCGCTGACTAGGAAGAGGCAGATTAGGAAGATCTGCCTAGCAACCGCCATTTCTGGTAAGTTAAAAAAACAAAAATGTTTTAACATTTTTATGTCATTTTTTTTTTTTTGGGTGGACCTCCGCTTTAATTTAATGCATTGTCCCAAAAACGCATCAAAACGTGGCAATAACGCACATGTGCTTTTAATGCGGTTTTGCTGCGAAAGCTCTAACACAACCCCACAATGTCAATCTCTCAGGGTTTACATTCTACTTTATCTTTATTAGTTTAATTTCAATAAATTCTTTCCATTCCTCCAATGTTAGCGAAGTCCAACCTTTAAACCATCTAATTATAACCGCACGGCTCTCTGAGTTTAGTATTTCAGAGATACAGAGGAGCTTTCCTTAGAAATGAAAGTACTTTCGTTTCTCAATTTGCAGGGCTGATGCTGTGTCAGGACGACCATAAAAAGTATAAATCAGTAATATCAGGAACGCAGTTTGTGGTCCTCGCTAATGTAGTCACGCTTTTACACCTTCGTACACCATTTTCCAATCATCCACCTCCTCTATTATCTGCCTGTTCCTGTAAATTATAGCAATATAAAGACAACGTCCCGAAACTGGAACTGGCCGTTTGTTCGGTCTCATTGTTTATACAGGACGATTGCTTGATCTGCGTTAAATACACTCTTTAATGCACGTTATATCACGCCGAGGAAAGTTCAAAACTAATCTTAGAAAGTATTATTTTACTGAAAGGGTAGCTGATGATTAGAATAAACCACCAACGGAGGTAGTGAGGCAGTCAACAGTAAATGGCTTCAGTCATACTTGGGATAAACATAGATTTATAGTCAGACAACAAAGTTACAAACAAAAAAATACAAAAAAAATAAATAAACAAACAAAAAAAATAAAATGAGCAGCCTCCATGGACAAGTACTCTCCTCAATATCTACGTCTGTCTATAGTATCTATGACTATCATCATGCCTATTTGTACATTAAAGTCTGAAGCGTTCAATGTCTGTTCACATGTTTAAAGTTTATGCAAAGCCCTATTTAATATTTATTTTTTATAGAAAATAGTTGACTTCTGGTAGTTTCTTTTTTTTTTTTTCTGTTGTTGGAACTAAAACACACATACTCACCTTAGTTCCATCAGTCTGATGCCCACTAGGTCCCTCACTGGTATCTTCTCCCCGGGTTCTTCTGGGTACTGGTTTTTGGTTGTTTTGATTTGCCGGCAGAGGATGATGTCACTCTTACGAATGCGCAGAAACGCCAGTGAACTGCCAGTGCACCAGAATATAAACTGAGCTGTTAATGCGCAGCTCAGTGTAATTGTAACTGCTGACTTTAAATTTTTGGAGGGGGGGGGGCAGCTGGAGCTCCACTTTAAGTAAGTAGAGTGTCAGTGTTTCTTAAGACAAATAGAGAGGGTCCCCACACAATGATAAAAACAGACAGAGGTGCTAACCCTTAACAACACTATGCAAATTGTATAGCATAGACTGGGGTCCTCAAACTTTTTTTAACAGAGGGCCAGTTCACTGTCCCCTCAGACTGTCGGGGGGTTGGATCTAAGCAGCCTTATCAGTGTCCAGCAATGGAGCCTGAGTCCAGTACCCAGCAATGCAGCCTGACCAGTGCCCTGCAATGCAGCCTGACCAGTGCCCAACCAGCCTGACCAGAACCCAGCAATACAGCCTGACCGGTGCCCAGCAGCACAGCCAACCTCTTTAGAGCCCAGCAATGCAGCCTGACCAGTGCCCAGCAGCAAAGCCAACCTCTTTAGAGCCCAGCAATGCAGCCTGACCAGTGCTCAGCAATGCAGCCTGACCAGTGCTCAGCAGCACAGCCAGCCTCTCCAGTGCCCAGCAGTGCAGCCTGACCAGTGCCCAGCAATGCAGCCTGATCAGTGCCCAGCAATGCAGCCTGACCAGTGCCCAGAAATGCAGCCTCACCAGTGCCCAGCAATGCAGCCTCACCAGTGCCCATCAATGCAGCCTGACCAGTGCCCAGCAATGCAGCCTGACCAGTGCCCAGCAATGCAGCCTCTCCAGTGCCCAGCAGTGCAGCCTGACCAGTGCCCAGAAATGCAGCCTGACCAGTGCCCAGAAAAGCAGCCTGACCAGTGCCCAGAAATGCAGCCTGACCAGTGCCCAGCAACGCAGCCTCACCAGTGCCCAGCAATGCAGCCTCACCAGTGCCCAGCAATGCAGCCTCACCAGTGCCCAGCAGCACAACCAGCCTCACCAGTGCCTATCTATGCAGCCTGATCCGTAGCACGTAGCCCGGGCAGTAGTTTGAGGACCCCTGACATAGACAATTGCTACATTGTAATTTATTGTTTTTAAAAATTACAATTCCTTTAAAATCTGCAGCCGCTGTACTTTTCTGTAAAATGACAACCTGGAGGCGTTCTGTACAATTTTAGGGCATTATATAATTTTAGATGCTATAATACACACTGGGAGCTTACTAGGGTTCAGGTGCATTCAGTTTAATTCCGTTTAGAAAAAAAACAGAAATCTTTGCAGATACTCTGAATATATGTAAACACATGATAAAGGAGAGTTCGGAAAATTTACATTTTGCATTTAAACGCAAAACAATCATTTTTCTTCCCAGGTCAGTTTCCTCTATAATTAAATAAAAAAACAAATGCAGGAGGCTCATGTGAATGAGGCCATAGAGACCTGTTAATAAAGAGTTTGGAAACAAAATCAGGTTTTTCAGCAAAGCCGTGGTTCGAGGGAGAGTGAAATATAAATTCAGTGAAGTAGCTTATTGTAGCTGAAAACAAATTGCTAAATTTTTGCAAAAGTAAATCAGAAATAAATAAAAATAAAAAACTGACAAACTAGACCGACACCCACAAGTTTACGCAAAGTTTGAGGTACTACAAGTAAATGGCTATGCAATACAATACTATACTAATCCGGCAATTTTGTCTTATGAAATCACAGGTTAATAAGATTGCATCAAACTAATTAAATAAAAGTGTGTATTCAACCGTCAAGTTGTCTTTTGAAAATAGTAAATGGTGTAATAGAAAAGAAAAGGGGCAAAAGCCAACTAATTTAAACATTTTTGAATCCTAATAGGTCTTTAATGTATTTCTAAGTGAAGCCCAATTCCAGGTACAATTGTTCATTTCGTTTTGGATAAATGGGGGGAAGGATTAGGTTGTCCAGAAGGGGCGGACTGACAACTCATGGGGCCCCCGGGCAATAGGAAATTATGGGTGCCCCAGGCAATATATTATGGGGCCACACAGTATACACACACATACAGTATACATACACAGTATACAGACACACAATATACACACAGGGGCAGATCCACAAAGAAATTACGCTGGCGTATCTATTGATACGCCGCGTAATTTCAAAATTCCAGCGTCGTATCTATGTTTTGAATCCTCAAAACAAGATACGACGGCATCTCGGCTAGATCCGACAGGCGTACGTCTTCGTACGCCGTCGGATCTAAGATGCAATTTTTCGGCGGCCGCTAGGTGGCGTTCCCATCGTAATCCGCGTCGAGTATGCAAATGAGCTATTTACGGCGATCCACGAACGTACGTCGGCCCGTCGCTTTTTTTTTTTGTCGTTTGCCCTCGGATTTTTCCGGCGTATATTTAAAGCTGCTATACTGAGGCGTACTCAATGTTAAGTATGGCTGTCCTTCCCGCGTACAATTTTGAATTTTTTACGTCGTTTGCGTAAGTCGTTCGCGAATAGGAATTTGCGTAGAATGACGTCACCGTCGTAAGCATTGGCGGGTTCCGGTTTAATTTCGAGCATGCGCACTGGGATACCCCCGGGACGGCGCATGCGCAGTTCCAAAAAAACGTTGTTTACGTTGGGTCACAACGTATTAACATAAAACACACCCCCATTAGATCCATTTGAATTCCGCGCCCTTATGCCGCGAGAGATACACTACGCCGTCGTAACTTACGGCGCAAATTCGTTGAGGATTCAAACCAAAGCCAAGTAAGTTACAGCGGCGTAGCGTATCTTACATACGCTGCGCCCGGCGCAGATGTATGTGGATCTGCCCCAATGTATACATACACACAGAATACACATACACACACTGAAAAGGTACTGGAGAGGGGGGGCAGCTATAATCTTGGGATTTTTTTTAAAACACAGATTTTTAGATACTGTCCCTGGTTTTACTGAGGCTGGCAACTGGGGCACTCGGGCAGTGCCCGCGTGCCCGAATGGTTAGTCCGCCCCTGGTTGTCCGTGAGGTTTATATTGCTTTCTGTGAGTCCACTGGGAACATTTACCCTTCTTGTTCCACGGGGTTAAGGATGAAAAAATGAGGGGCATAATGCTGGACACACACTTTTAGATATGAGCATTCATACGATCATACGATCATACTGAATGAAATAAGTCTGAACTGAAAGGCCTTCTTAACCCCTATTATATTTTATTGTATTGTAACTGTATTGTCTCCCTTTTATATTATTAAGCGCTGTGTAAACTGTTGGCCCTATATAAATCCTGTATAATAATAATAATAATAATAATAATAATAATTAAATTGATTTAGTGAGTTCTTAATTGGTTTCTCTGCCAAAATGTTATTGATTGCTTCAGATTAATTGAATAAATATTTGTGTGTATGTCAAAGAATCAATTATAATACAATTTGATTCATTTTTAGTAGATCACCTTGGATAGATCATATTTTGAATCAATATCTTCAATGAAAGTGCAGAACATTGTAAAATATTTAAATTGATGAAGAATAAATAATCATTGCGCTATATAACGATGATAATTATACCAAGATTGGTCAGTAAAATATATGGCCACCTTTACTATGAAAGAAATAAAGGAAGACACAGACAGCAATAAAAACTCAACAGACATTCCAACCTTTCTGCACTCTATTTATACAATAGAAATCTGACAAAAGATCTAACTCTTTACTACTACTCCCTCCCCCAGGGTTGCCAACCTCCCGCAGCATTTTTTTACTGACAAAACATGGAAAATTTACTGGCGGAACACATTTTTGCAACCTGAGAAATAACAGAACTCCTATTGAAAACACATTGAATATTTGAACAGTATAAACATGATATGGAAACACTGACAATACCTATAACAAAGTAATTTGCTTGATTTACACTTAAAAAGTCAACACAGCATGAAATTATCAGCCCCTGATATTTACTGGCAGTTGTAAAAAAAAAAAAATCGCAAATGTAAATGAGCTCTGGGCTTTTAGCTATTATCACATACATATTAAAACCCAAGCAGTATTACTCAGTAAATTGCTAAGGATGAGCAGAGTGATTTAAAACTGAATTTGCCATTGGTGTAAATATCACACCAGATCACACCATATAAACGCAGTCCATTCCAGATGCTTTTCCAGATGCTTTTCTGCATGCATGCATGCAGGGGCGGACTGACCATTCGGGCACTCGGGCACTGCCTGAGAGCCCCATGCGACTAGGGGGCCCCATCAGGGTTGCCAGCCTCAGTAAAACCAGGGACAGTATGTAAAAATCTGTGTTTTTTTACATCTGTCCCTTAAATGTCCCTTACCGACATCCTTTTGGTCTAAAAATCCCAAGATTATAGCTGCCCCGCCTCTCCAGTACCATCTCAGTGTGTGTATGTATACTGTGTGTGTATATTGTGTGTCTGTGTGTGTATACTGTATGTGTGTGTATACTGTGTGACCCCATAATCTATTGCCTGGGGGCCCCATAATCTCCTATTGCCCGAGGACCCCATAAATTGTTAGTCCCCCCCTGCATGCATGTTTTTGATACATTTGTGGTGTTTTTTTGAGGCAGTCCAGTGCATGTTTTCCCTCTTTTTTTTCTTCCTAACCTTAAAAAAGGACATGTGTGTTCCAGTTCGTTTAGGTCTATTCCAGTGCCCAACTGGCCTACAGGTATGACAATAAAATTAAAAAACATTGTACAAAGCTGTACTCTTTTTTATTGTGTACTGGGCCCCTGACTGCATTGCCCATTTTCTGGAAAAGGTGAACATAGCCTTTAATTCTTTCTTTAAAAATAAAATAAAAACACTCACTGCTGTAACTTCCTAAAAAGTGTTAGCTGGTATAAGGCTTTAATGTGTTTGTCTCCTATATAAAGTTCATTAAAAATCAAATGTCCATCTGTGGCACTTTGTCCACAGGTTGGCAATGCTGCTGTGCAATTTCACTGCAGAATGAACAGCGTTGTCACCCTATTCCAAGACATAAAAATAAAGGATCTGCTTAAAGGATCGACAAGCAATAAAAACAATGTTACAGGGGGACTCAGAAAAACAAAGACTGCCGTGTTAATGCTAAAGATGGACTGCATCATACATATATTTTTTTATTGTGCCCACAGTTACATTTTAAATGGATCCTATTTGAAAATAAAAATACTAGTACTAAATAGTAAACCTGGAACACAGTGAAAAAAATAATTTTAAACAAATATAAAGCCATAACCAAATACCTAACCAATAAATCGATCATTGAGGGGTTATACACACAAATGTATCTGCTTATGGTATATATCAGACAAACCACTTCCTGTAAAAAAAAACTATAATAAAAAGTCAATAAAAAAGGTACATCAAAAACGGACCTCATAAAGGCCAAAACAAAAAATAAGTATATAAAGAAAAAAGTATAATATTAAAAAAAATAATACCCAGCACTGTTAACTATAACATATTGTTAATAACTATATGACTATTACTGTTAATAATATTCATTATTTCTAATATATATGTATTCCTCTCCAGCCTGGTAGCCGCTAAATTCTTAATAAAAAAAAAGTCTGACTTAGCCATGGTTCACATTGCAGCGATTTGGAACGCGATTTGACATGTCAAATCACATGAATCTAAATCGCATTTTCAGAGCTGCACCAGGTCCCAAAAGTAGTTAAACGTCATTTAAAATTATCGTGTGTGGGCTTCACATCGTTTTTCGGCTTCTGAAAAAAAAATTTGAACATGCTGCATTTTTTCACGTCGTTTTTAACCCCCTTAGCGGTATCCCCGAGCGTGACTCTGGGTTGTTTTTCTATGCTAGGATCGGTATCCCCGAGTCACGCTCGGGGTAGATGTGCAGAGCGTGCAGCGGCGCGGCTTACCTTTCGCAGCATCCACAGACAAGTTACTTACCTTTTCCCTGGATCCTGCGATGCATCCCCGCTGTGTGAGCGAGTGGGACCTCGCTCGATTCACAGTGTCCCCGTGTGCCGCCGATCTCCGTTCCCTGCAACGTTACGACGCACGGGGGCGGAGAACGGCGCCAAATTCAAAAAAGTAAACAAACACAATACATACAGTATACTGTAATCTTATAGATTACAGTACTGTATGTAAAAAATACACACCCCCCTTGTCCCCAGTGCCCTACATGTACTTTTATATAATAAAAACTGTTCTTTCTGCCTGCAAACTGTAGATTGTCCATAGCAACCAAAAGTGTCCCTTTATGTCAAAAATGGTTTTAGATCAGCTAGAAAACAGCGATAATAAATTATAATCACTTGCAGAATTGTGCGATAGCGATTTGTGGGGAAATTCGTCATAAAAAAATAAAAGTAATGACAGCGACAATTCTGCAACTGAGCAAATTTCAGTGATTTTGAGTTGATTACATTATTGAATAATTTTTATTATAATTATATTATTATTTGTTATAATTATTTATAATTATTTATTATATTATAATTTATAATTTTGTTTTTAAAAAAAAAATCATACCCGGGATGCCTACTAGACTATTGTTTGGTCAGATTTAAATGAGTTATTCCTAAGAATTGCAGGCCTACAGTATAAAACGCCAAATTTCCTTGCAAAATAATTGTACCGCTTTTGGTACATAATTCCAGACAGAACCATACCGCCAGGGAGGTTAAAAATTTTGTTTTTCGTGATGTTAAAAATCATCGTGTGTGGGCAAAAACGTTTTAATCCCGCGCATGCCCAGAAGCAAGTTATGAGACGGGAGCGCTCGTTCTGGTAAAACTACCATTCATAATGGAGTAAGCACATTCATCACGCTGTAACAGACAAAAAAGCGCAAATCGTCTTTTACTAACACGGAATCAGCTAAAAACAGCCCAAAGGCGAATAGAACTTCCCCTTTAGAGTGCTGTCATACGTGTTGTACGTCACGACGCTTTGTTCATCATTTTTGAAAAACGATGGTGTGTGGGCAACATCGTTTTTAATGATGAAGTTGAAAAATTTATGTGTACGCGGCATTAGAATTTTCATTTGCTTAGAATTATGGTAAAAAATAGGAGATTTGGGTGAAATTTGGCCATTTTGGCACAAATACATTAAAGTCTGTGGGGTAGATGAAATTAAAGGGGTGTTCCGCCTAAAAAAAATATATAAAGTCAGCAGCTACAAATACTGCAGCTGCTGACTTTTAATAATTGGACACCTACCTGTCCAGGGTCCAGCGATGTAGGGGAACGAAGCTCCGCTCCTCTCCGCGGTACCGACATTGTCACTGTGGGCGCCTGGCTGTGGCTCCACGCGTGAGCCGCGCTGCGCACTGTGATTGGCAGAGCAATCATCTGGGACCTGTGACGTGTCCCAGATGATTGCGGAGGGGGAGAGGTGACTTACTTCCGGTCGCCGAGGCGACCTAGGGAGTAAGTGGGAGCTGGAACCCCCCAAAAAAATGACATGCCAAATGTGGCATGTCAGGGGGTCACCTTTCTTTAAAGTGGAAGTTCCATTTTTGGGTGGAACTCCATTTTAAGATATTTTGTCAACTTTTCTGGGCCTGTTCTTGTGCCAAACACCCCTTATGAGCCCCATTTTACTCTTTTTATACAAGCAACTAATAAAAAGTAAAATTAAAGTATAATTCTGGGATATATTTAATTAACCTTGGTGCTCCCTCCCCCTCCTAACACCTATGCTGACTAACCTGTGTAAGAAGGATCGGTGTATTTTCCTATTTTCAGGACGCGCCAGTCTGGTCATTTTGAATAGAGTAAGGGAGGGTTATAACCCCTGTAAGGTTCATTTTTGCCATCTGTGTCCCATAGCCAAACAGGAAGTGAGAGGAAATATCTGCAAATTAAGGGAATTCCTTGGGTATCCCCAGATCACCACGACTAGTGTCCCCATTGGAAGATTTCCCCTTTATTACTTTTCTGGGGACCACCCAAAATGTGGGATTTTCTTTTACTTTCACTTTCAATGAAAATGGTAAACAGGACAAATAGAGAGGGTGAATCTCCCTAATAGTGGGCACTGGGCACAGACAGCAATAGAACCTGACTGGTATTCTAATCCATCTCCAGTCCAAAACTAAGAAAAAATAATTTTGTATATTTTAGGCTGGTATCACACTAGAACATGCAGAGGCTCACAGCGGGGGGTCAGTTGTGTCTCTATTCACTGCTTCAGGTCTGATTTAAGCCGAATTTTGGGCTGAATTTGGACCTGAAACGGACCAAAAGACACACAGGGCTCCTGTACAATTCGCACCGGAGCCGCTCCGGAGATGTGTGAAACCGGCTCCATAGAGAGTCGGTCACAATCTCCTGCTATGCAAATAGGATGTGTGCCATCCAATTCGCAATAGTGTGAACTCAGCCTGAATAAGAAAAAAACAAATACCAAGAACACTAAATAAAATAAATAAAGCCAGCCTGAAAACACCAAAAAAACACCCCTAAATAATAAAGGAGACATTTGGATTTTTTTTAGTAAATTCCCCTTAACCACTTGCCGACCGCCGCATGTATATATACGTCGGCAGAATGGCACGGCTGCACAAAGGGACGTACTAGCGTGCTCGGTGATGTCCACCGGGTGCCCGCGATCGTGTCATGGAACGGCAGAACGGGGAGATGTAAACAAGGCATTTCCCTGTTCTGTCTAGTGACAGGACAGTGATCTACTTCTCCGTATCATTGGGAGCAGTAATCACTGTCGTGTCACTCGTAGCCCATCCCCCCCCACAGTTAGAATCACTCCCTAAGACACACTTAACCCCTTCCTCGCCCCCGAGTGGTTACCCTTTCCCTGCCAGTGTCAATTACACAGTAATCAGTGCATTTTTATAGCACTGATCACTGCATAAAAGACAATGGTCCCAAAATAGCGTCAAAAGTGTCCGATGTGTCCGCCATAATGTCGCAGTCACAATAAAAATGCCATAAATCTATCCCCTATTTTGTAGACAGTATAACTTTTGCCCAAACCAATCAATATACGCTTATTGCGATTTTTTTTACTAATAATATGTAGAAGAATATATATCGGCCTAAACTGAGGAAAAACATGTTTTATATATATTTTGGGGGATATTTATTATAGCAAAAAGTAAAAAATATTGAATTTTTTCAAAATTTGCGCTCTTTTTTTGTTTATAGCGCAAAAAAAAAACAAAAAACGCAGAGGTGATCAAATACCACCAAAAGAAAGCTCTATTTGTGGGGAAAAAAGGACGTAAATTTTGTTTTTATTTTTAATACATTTGCAAAGATTTAAAACAAACTTCTGTCACGTTGTCATTATGGGGTATTGTTTGTAGAATTTCGATGAAAATAATGAATTTAATCAATTTTGGAATAAGGCTGCAACATAACAAAATGTGGGAAAAAATTGTGGGAATTTTTTTTATAAATTTTATTTGGGTGCAACGTCGCACGACCGCGCAATTGTCAGGTAAATCTACGCAGTGCCGAATCGCAAAAAATGGCCCGGTCATTGGGCAACCAAATCCTCCGGGGCTGAAGTGGTTAAAAAAAAAATCCACTTGAGCATTTTTTTCCAAACAGTATAATTCGTAATTTTGCTGCAAATTTAATTTTGCAGATATCACTCCACTCACCCGTATTTTATAAAGGTTTACATTTTACCCCCACTGTTGGATTGATTCATTAAAGTGGAGTTCCACCCATTTTTTATGTTTGTCTGTGCTGCATGCCCTAATCTCATAGTGTTCAGAATGGACAATTTTTATTTATTTTGTTGCTTGTAAATACCTTTATTTTGTAGTCCTTCATTACTTCCTCCTCCTTATTAGCCTAGGCTATTAAGTCACAAGGCTATTCGCAAGGGTTTCTGGGATAGGCATCATGTATCCCAGTAGTCCTTGCAAATAGCCAATTTGCATAGAGTCGGGGCGTTTTCCTCTGACACTCCTGTTGCTATGGAAACCTGACTGAAACCTATTACATCGCTTGTGCAGCACTGAGCATGTGCGAGATCTGCAAGGCTGAAATCCAGGAAGTCATACAGTCTGGCTTCATGATGCCCACACTTAAGATGGCCACAGTCTATTTCTAGATTATAAACTAACTAAATGCTCTAACAACCTAACAAAACAGACCTTAGTTTACAGACTAACTTTACTAGACTACATTAACCACTTAACGCCCGCCCACTGTATATATACGTCCTCTTTTTGAAGAGGGATATCTCGGTAACGGCAGCAGCTGCTGCCACAACCGAGGTATCCATCTCTTCTGTGGGTGGGCGTGTAAACGATAACGGCGGTCTCCGCGGCGGATTCGCTGCGAGATCGCCATTATCGGTGGCGGGAGAGGGGCCCCCCCTCCCGCCGCTCTTCCGCGCCCTCTGCCGCTTACCGGAGCCGTTGGTAGCGGCGGAGGAGATCGGGTGCTGCTGCCTGGTGTGTGAGGACTTGAGTGAGGGCAAGATGGCCCCCACCCGTCCTCATAGCTTTGCTGGGCGGAAGTGATGTCAAAACGTCAGTCCCGCCCAGCGTCTTAAGGAGACAATTTTTTTGTTGTAATTTTTTTACATGACAAATTTTCCTTTTTTTTTTTTTTTCTTGCATTTTAGTGTATATATGAGATCTGAGGTCTTTTTGACCCCAGATCTCATATTTAAGAGGACCTGTCATGCTTTTTTCTATTACAAGGGATGTTTACATTCCTTGTAATAGGAATAAAAGTGATACATTTTTTTTTTTTTATTATTTCAGTGTAAAAAATTATAAAATCAATAATAATAAATAAGAAAAGAAAAAAAATATATTTTAAAGCGCCCCGTCCCGACGAGCTTGCGTGCAGAAGCGAACGCATACGCGAGTAGCGCCCGCATATGAAAACGGTGTTCAAACCACACAAGTGAGGTATCGCCGCGATCTTTAGAGCGAGAGCAATAATTCTAGCCCTAGACCTACTCTGTATAGAATTTTTTAAACGTCGCCTATCGAGATTTTTTTTTCCCACGTCAGACTCTGCTCACATATGGCAACGAGACTAGCTCACGGTTCGACCGCCCATAGCGTCTCCCTTGTGGCTTCGCATCATCCGTGTGTTTATTATATTTATTTATTTATTTATTTTATTTTATTTTTATTCCCCCTTATGTTTATTTTTTCTTTTTTTTTTTTTTTTTTTTTTCTTTTTCTTTTCTTTTTCCTTATATTTCATAAATTTTTTCCATGTTGGTATTTTATACTCTTTTCTTTTTCTTTTTTTTTTTTTTTTATTATATGTGTGGGTTCTTTTTCTTTTATACAATTACAGATTTGTCGTTTTTAAACCATTAATTATTCTTTTCGTGATTAACCAGTCTAACTACATTACTTGCTATTGTAACATAACTAGCCTCTTTTTTTTTTTCCCTCCCCTCCCTCCCCCCCCCCCCTTCCCCCCCCCCCCCCCCTCCCTAGATCTGTGTGCCATGCAGTCTTCTCTTTGGTTTCTCACCTGTCTGCTTCTGCCATTCCCTGGACAAACTTTTCTGTAGATTTAAACACTTTCCATTTTTCCCATACCACCCTGTATTTGTCCTCTCCTCCTGTCTCTCCACAGGCAAGATACTCCATCTCTTCTATATACTCCACCCTTTCTATCCACTCTTTAATTGAAGGCCTCTTTGGATGTAGCCAGTTTTTTGGGATCAGAGCCTTTGCTGCGTTTAGCAGTACTGGGACCAAAGTTGTTCCATATTGTTTTTTTGTTTTTTCAGTTCCGTGAAACAAACAGGGCAGCGGGTTGCAAAGAATCCTCTCCCCTGTTATTTCTACTATATATTCCAAGATTTCTTTCCAGTATTCCTGTATTCTCGGGCAGTCCCACCATATATGCAGAGTTGTTCCTTTTTGCTTACAGTTTCTCCAACATAGCTCTGAGTTATTTGGGTGGATCTTACTCATTCTTGATGGGGTCAGGTGCCATCGAACCATACATTTGTAGTTTGCTTCTACGGTGGTATTGTCCGAAGCATGATTGTATACTGCACCTATCATTTGTAATTTATCGATCCTTTTACCCAAGTCGTTTTCCCACTTTTCTAAAAAGGGGAGAGTTTCCAGGGTCTCGAGCTCAGTTAATATCCCGTATGCTTTTGATATACCGTGTATCAGGGGCTTGTCCATATTGCATATTTTTTCTATTGGGTGTAGTGTCTTGTCTTCCCTAATCGGTTGTGGTAGTGTGCTCACAAAGTGTTTT
Source organism: Rana temporaria (assembly GCF_905171775.1). NCBI lineage: Eukaryota > Metazoa > Chordata > Amphibia > Anura > Ranidae > Rana > Rana temporaria. The sequence continues at coordinate 436,844,388 of NC_053492.1, forward strand.
AACTGCAAATACTCCCATTCGCTCATGCTTTGTTCCCCTTCTCCTATCTTTATATCTTGTCTTAATTTAATTTTTCCCCGTGTGACAATATCTTTTAATTTTTTCTCCCCCAGTTGCTTTCCAAAACGTGTTCCATTGCCTGGTGGAAAAAAATTTGTGCCCACTAATGGGATTAATGGAGAGTTATACTCCCATTTTTCCCGTCTAAATATTGTGTCCCATATTCTAAATACGTTCCTTGTTATACTATGTGTATTTGTGCCCAATTCCCTAGTTTTTGGTGGTATCCATATATTTCTATTTAATTGTGTGCTACTTAATATTTCTTCCATTCGTACCCATTTTTTTTTTGTGTGTATATTTGTCCATTCTGCCAACCTAGCTAAATTAACAGCAAAATAATATCTTTTTATGTCGGGGAGCCCCAACCCCCCTCCTTTTTTTTTCATGCTTAGCAATGAATAGTTTAATCTAGCCTTTTTACCTGGCCATATATATTTCAAGATTACTGTTTTAATTACTTTAAAAAAACTTTGCGGTATTTTTATTGGAAGCATTTGAAGTTTGTATGTAATCTTCGGTAATATCATCATTTTAACCTCCCTGGCGGTATGATTCTGTCAGAAAAAACATGCTAAAAGCGGTACCATTATTTGCAAGGAAATTTGGCGTTTTATATTGTAGGTCTGTAATTTTTAGAAATAACTCACTTAAATCTGACCAAACAAGATTCTAATAGGCATCCCAGGTATGACATTTTTTTAAAAACAAAATTATAAATTATAATATAATAAATAATTATAAATAATTATAACAAATAATAATATAATTATAATAAAAATTATTCAATAATGTAATCAAATCAAAATCACTGAAATTTGCTCAGTTGCAGAATTGTTGCTGTCATTATTTTTTTTTTTTTATGACGAATTTCCCCACAAATCGCTATCGCACAATTCTGCAAGTGATTATAATTTATTATCGCTGTTTTTTAGCTGATCTAAAACTATTTTTGACATAAAGGGACACTTTTGGTTGCTATGGACAATCTACAGTTTGCAGGGAGAAAGAAACGTTTTTATTATATAAAATGACATGCATGACACAGGACAGACCACTAGGGACAGGGGGTGTGTGTTTTTTTTACATACAGTACTGTAATCTATAAGATTACAGTATACTGTATGTAAGGTGTTTGTTTACTTTTTTGAATTTGGCGCCGTTCTCCGTCCCCGTGCGTCGTAACGTCGCAGGGAACGGAGATCGGCGTCACACGGAGGCACTGTGTGAATCGAGCGAGGTCCCACTCGCTCACACAGCGCGGTGGCATCGCTGGATCCAGGGACAAGGTAAGTAACTTGTGCCTGTGGATCTAGCGAGGCGATCCCGAGTCTGACTCGGGGTGTCCGCTCGCAGCAGGAAAATCTAACCCCGAGTCAGACTCGTGAAGACCGCCAGGCAGGTTAAACGCATTGATCTTACCTATCCAAGAAATATGTTTTTTGCAAGATTTTTCAGGTCTTGATTAATGTCGTTAATTAAGGGGACAAAATTAGCCAGATAGAGTTTTTCAACTGTTGATGTAATTTTTATTCCTAAGTACGTTATAGCTTCTTTTTCCCATGTAAATGGAAACTCTTTCTGTAGTTCTTCTGCTTCTTTTTTATCTATCCCCAAGTTCAAAATTACTGTTTTTATCGGGTAATAGGAATAAAAGTGATACATTTTTTTTTTTATTATTTCAGTGTAAAAAAATATAAAATCAATAATAATAAATAAGAAAACAAAAAAAATATATTTTAAAGCGCCCCGTCCCGACGAGCTTGCGCGCAGAAGCGAACGCATACGCGAGTAGCGCCCGCATATGAAAACGGTGTTCAAACCACACAAGTGAGGTATCGCCGCGATCTTTAGAGCGAGAGCAATAATTCTAGCCCTAGACCTACTCTGTATAGAATTTTTTAAACGTCGCCTATCGAGATTTTTTTGGGTAAAAGTTTGACGCCATGCCACGAGCGGGCGCAATTTTTAAGCGTGACATGTTGGGTATCATTTTACTCTGCGTTACATTTTTTTTCACAATATATAAAAAAATTGGGCCAAATTTATTGTTGTCTTATTTTTTAATTCAAAAAAGTGTTTTTTTTTCCCAAAAAAGTGCGCTTGTAAGACCGCTGCGCAAATACGGTGTGACAAAAAGTATTGCAATGACCGCCATTTTATTCTCTAGGGTGTTATAAAAAAATTGATATAATTTTTGGGGGTTTTAAGTAATTTTCTAGCAAAAAAAACTGTTTTAGTCTTGTAAACGCCGAATCTGAAAAACACCTTCTGTCCTTAAAGTGGAGTTCCACCCATTTTTTTTATGTTTGTCTGTGCTGCATGCTCTAATCTCATAGTGTTCAGAATGGACAATTTTTATTTAATTTGTTGCTTGTAAATACCTTTATTTTGTAGTCCTTCATTACTTCCTCCTCCTTATTTGCCTAGGCTATTTGCAAGGGTTTCTGGGATAGGCATCATGTTTCCCAGTAGTCCTTGCAAACCTGACTGAAACCTATTACATTGCTTGTGCACTGAGCATGTGCGAGATATGCAAAGCTGAAATCCAGGAAGTCATACAGTCTGGCTTCATGATGCCCACGCTTAAGATGGCCACGGTCTATTTCTAGATTATAAACTATCTAAATGCTGTAACAACCTAACAAAACAGACCTTAGTTTACAGACTAACTTTACTAGAATACATTAAGCTTGTGTATTACAGGGGTATTTATATTTAAAAAGTGAAATTGTGGGTGGAACTCCCCTTTAAGTGGTTAAGCTTGTGTATTACAGGGGTATTTATATTTAAAAAGTGAAATGGTGGGTGGAACTTCCCTTTAATTACCGTACAATGTCTGGGGTAGTTACTACCTTGTATTTTTATGAATGAAGATGATCTTTCAACTCACCAAAGATTTTATTGCACAAGTCTTTATAACTTATTGTATACATATTGCATTAACATTTTCTGTGGTATGTAGTGATAAATTCCCAAAAATTGTTGCATGAGGCCAAAGCTCTGTCTCCTTCCAACCACAAGGTCTTAAGGGATATCTATTGAGGACAGAAGAAAATCGAGCCAAGCAATTCACAGAATAAAACAACATACTTATAATATTTTTCCCACCCTTACTAAGGGTTAAACAAGAACTCATAAAACGTCCGCTTACTTGTACGATATCTCACATCTGTATTCAGACTCACATTATAGGAAGTACAACGTATTCAACAAAATAACACAACTACTCAGATGTAGCACAACATTTGGAAAGCGTCCCGAGATGGAGTCATAAATATGACATGATGAAATCCATGTTCTGTTTTCCAAGCAATGTTAAATATAGTCCCGAAGACAGAAACCTGTTTAACTGGTACTTTATGTTCCCAAAACCTGTTACTAATGTTAAAAGGAAAAATCAAAGAATGTCCGCGACTCAATATTATACAGGAACCGTCATTGTAGGAATATTAGCTTCCCTGTACACAACTCTTTATAAATGGCTGTATTTACAACTGTTTTGGTGAACTTTTGCTCTTTTTGGTTATTCATCTTATAAAACACGTGTTCAATGTTTTTCACTGGTTACATGGGCTGAAAAAAGAAATTTATTAACCGCTTCAGCCTCCGGGGCTAAAGTGGTTAATACATTTCTTTTTTTTAGCCCATGTAACCAGTGAAAAACATTGAACATGTGTTTTATAAAATGAATAACCAAAAAGAACCAAATGACCGGGCCACTTTTTGTGATTCTGCACTGCGTCGCTTTAACTGACAATTGCGCGGTTGTGCGACGTGGCTCCCAAACAAAATTGATGTCCTTTTTTTCCCCACAAATAGAGCTTTCTTTTGGGGGTATTTGATCACCTCTGCAGTTTTTATTTTTTTGCGCTATAAATAAAAATTGAGCGCATTTTTAAAAAAAAAATCAATATTTTTTACTTTTTAAAAACGATAACGATCCCCCAAAAAATAAATATAAAAAACAATCTTTTTCCTCAGTTTAGGCCGATACGTATTCTTCTACATATTTATGATAAAAAAAATCGCAATAAGCGTATATTAATTGGTTTGCGTAAAAGTTATAGCGTCTACCAAATATGGGAAAGTTGTATGGCACTTTTATTATTATTTTTATTTTTTACTAGTAATGGCGGCGATCTGCAATTGTTATCGTGACTGTGACATTATGGTGGACACATTGGACACTTTTGATGGTATTTTGGGACCATTCTGCCGAGTGTGTGAGGCAGTCGGCAAGCGGTTTATTTAGTCCATCCAATAAAATAAAAAAATAAAGAAGAAGTAAATAGAAAACCTCCATATATACAATCATTGACACACAGTTGATCTAGAGCAGTTTTTTTTCAACCTTTTTTTCAGTCAAGGCACCCTTTAAAATTCTTCACAATCTTGAGGCCCCCCATTCTAAAATATAAAACACTAAACGAATAGTTTTACATATCACAGCAGAATTCCACACACATAGGACACCCAACGTTAGAGGTGATTTTTTTTCTCCACCTTTGCACATTGGTACTGACTACTACTCCAAACTTTATTTTCTCCCTTCATTTCTCTTCATCGCTCTGCTCAGGGCTGGACTGGGACAAAAATTTGGCCCTGGACTTCATCCAGACTGGCCCACTTTGACAGGTCTCTCCCACAGCGGCCGGACAACTCCTGCACCCCCCCGGCCACCCAAGCCCCCTCTCCCCCTTTACTAGCCACTAGCCGTTTTACTTTATTAGAACGGCTGGTACTGGTACTCTTATAGGCAGTACCAGTGGGGAAGCTAGACATTATTTCTCCCGGGGGAAAGAATCAGTTTGGTCCCCTCCCCCCTTATGGGACAAGATTAGGCAGAAGTGAGAAACTCCCAGGCCGCTGTCACTGAAGCCGGCCCACTGAGCCATCGGCCCACCGGGAAACTCCCTGTAGTCCCAATGGCCAGTCCATCCCTGGCTCTGCTAATGCAACCCCAGTGCTGACAGAGAGCAGCAGGAAAGGGGCAAACAAGGACACCGTCAGGTGTCCAACATCCTCATTATCAACCTATGACGTCATCACTGTGTAAAAGTGCATTGTCATGAAAGAATAGACATTTCTTTGTAAAGATTGTGTGAACTTTGTCATGGCGGGGATTTTTCTCTGAATTTGTGTAATAATCACACACTTTATAAATACACATCATTGTGTTCAGAACTTCTCTTTTTTCATTCGTAATGTGAAAGCCATAAATATGGCAGCAAATAGTGACTTTTTTTTTTTTTTTACACATGATCCCAAATAACACGATGATTCAGCAGATTCTTGTGATAAACACAACCTGGGCTGGATGTATGATCCTTAATAGTATTTGGAAAGGGTGTTTTTTAGTCTGATTAAAGGTACATATCAAGTAGAATTTAAAGTGAACCCGTGCTAAGACTATGTACATTAACCCTTTCCCAGCAAACAAATGCAAATATGTGAAAGCATGGAGCATGGGCCTTATTTTGACATATATAGTATATCATAGGCGTGCGCACAGGGTGTGCCGAGTGTGCCCAGGCACACCCTTATCACCCTGTGCAGCACAGATTCCCCCTACTGCCCTGGCTCCTCCTCCCTCTGCAGCACTTCTGGCTTTCCCCCTCTCCTGCCAGCTATTGCTGTGGTGATGTTTTAGGATGAGTGAGGGAAGGGGCTGGTAAATTTACATTTATCAGCCCCTTCCCTTTCTGAATAAGCATCGTGAGTGATTGGTAGTGTGTGTTTGAGGTTTGGGGTGCACTATGTAGTGTATGTTGCTGTAATGTGCTGAGAGCACACTCAATCTTTTGGCCCCAGCACTGTGACCACAATATCACAAACAGGAGCCAGTAAGATGGGCTCTGGATCAGGGCTGTATCCTGGCCTAGGCCAACAAGGCCCAGGCCTAGGGCAGCACGTTGTAGGGGGCAGCATGGAAAGAGTCCCCGCCGGCTTGCGCTACACTGTTAGTGTAGCGCCAGTCTTATGGGGCGTACTGGACAGAGAGGCAAATTAGTCTAGTGCCCCCATAAAGCAGCCGCACTGCTTCCAGCCAGCATTCCGCAACTGTGGGGGGGCGGAGCTTCTAATTTTGACTGTTCTATTATCCTGAACCACAAACCTTCCTCACTGTGCTATGTATTTTCTGCTGCACCATTGGCATGGTTATATCTTCTTAGTCCTCTCCATAAAATTTGCAGAATTTTGTGCCTAAAGTAGAACTATAGGCAACACTTTTTTTTTTAGGGAAGGGCGGGTATTAAACAGCAAGGGGTGTGGCCTTGACAGGAAGGGGTGGGTCATATTTAATTTAGGGGGTGCACGAGTTTAGTCAGGCCTAGGGCAGCACAAAACCTAAATACACCACTGCTCTGGATCACATGATCATTATGACATCCAATCACAGTGATCAAATAATTTGATCAGGAAGCCTGTCCAGTTTTATGATCTCTTAAAGAGTCAGTGGGTGCTGGCAGGAAGGGGTTAAAGTGCCCACATTTTCAGAATAAGCTGTAAAAATTGCAATAAGCAGTAAAAGCTATTACTGACCTATATGGCTATGTGCATTGTGGAAAATTCATTTTCAAAGCTCACAACACGCTGAAATCATAATTTATTTCCCCTTTAGTTTGCTTTCACACTTGAGCTGAGTATCTTTGTTTTTTTACAAGCTTTTTTTTTTTAATTATTATAATTTTTTGGTCAATTAAAACCTAGTCACTAGAGGAAAAATCCTAATCTTTCATCAAAGCTCTTTTACTGCATATTAAGAATACATTAGGGCTCGTTTTGTACTGATGTGTCATAGGATCCAACTTGTGAGACCCCAATTCGGATGACAAATGTTAAATTCAATGAAAAGAAATTATTACTTATCATCTTTTATTGCTTATCTATATAGATATTGAACCAGCACCACATCCCTTTGGAAAACATTATTACAAAAGTCAGGAGATTTAGGGATTTAAAAAGGTGCAATTATTACAACAAAGTTATGTTGATAAAATATTATTTATTGAAAATTTTAAATGATTCTGCGGCCTCATTGATAATATAACATTTTGACCAGCTACTATTGAATATACAGGTAACTCCTACAAAATTGGATCTAATCTGACGTTGTGCTATCAACCTATCCGGGATAAATGACAATATGTCTGTCTGTCTGTTGTAATAATTATTTAGTCATTTACTGTTATTAAGTTTGTTTATATGTTTTTCTAAAATTCTTTCAATTTTTAGTACTTACAGTGCCTGATTAAAAATTCTCCTGAGGAAGCTACTATTTGAGACGAAACATGTAGAGAATAATTCAGTTTGCACCTTCCAACTGTAATGTGTGATCAGATGTCATTTTTTTTTAATATGTATAATTCTTTATTCAATTTTTTTTTCAGTTATAACAAAAGATATAAACAATATAGATAGTATCAAGAGAAGGAATATATCTGTTACGATATAAAAAAAACAATACGGAACAAATCTAGCCATCCGACAATACTAAAAAAAAAAAGTTAATAAAAACAGTAATTAGAGTGTAACGGAACGTCCCACACTCCGCTTGAGTGTTTCTGTCATATACCGCTTCCTATCAGTCTGCATATAGATATCGGATATCGGATATTCCAGCTGCTCTCACCACACAACGAGACAAGACTTGTTTGTGTGCTAAACATGGAGTGTTTAATAGAACCAAGAATGCAACCTTATATACAGTTTAAAGAGGAGGTAACCAGAACATAAATTAACATGAGCTAATTAACTAATCATTTAAGCAGACTAGGCGACTCAGATATGACATTTCAGAGTAGACGTCCCGATCACCTGCTATACAATACACATTATCATAAGTGTAAACACAGGACATCTCCACACAATAGCAGGGTCAATTAGCATCTAACAGTATGTGTCCCAACATGATGAATGAGTCCCTCTTACAATTAACCCGTCAGAATCAACAAACAGTAAATAGTTCTTTACAGATATCCTGGAATATATTGTGGATAATAATTACATAATAATCCCATCGCAGGTAGTCCAAGATATAATTTCTCAGTCATCCTATGCCCCACTGTCAGGTCACCTGTGGCCAGGTGACAAGTGCACCCCGTTGGGGTCAGGGATGCACCACAGGGTAGTGAACCCTATAGCTGACTGCTGCTATCAGAGAGGAAGCGTGAACCCAAGATCGCCCAGGGCGCGGAGTCTAAGACCCAGCTTTGTGTTCACCAGAGCCTCTAGTGGTGAGGATGGCCTTCGCCGCAGCTGGATCCAGGTCGCGACCCCTGGGATCCCCTAGGTCACGCTCCGCAGAGAGAGAGGGGAAGCAGCAAGCAGGACAAACGGTAGTGATGGGTAAGCCGAGGTCAGGGCAACAGGCAGACTAGGGTAACCGAGGGACAGGCAAAAGGTCAAGGGCACAGGCAAACAGGAGAAGTCAGGGACGAGCCAAAAACGGTACACAGGAAGATAATCGTAGCATACTGCAGACAGGAACTTAAGCAAACAACACTGTTGAACAGCACTGCAGACCTGTAGTGCAATAGTTAATATAGACTTCCTGGGATGGCCTAGGTGGGGCCATACAGGAAGAAGAAGTGATAAGAAGGGAACCAGAACAGAGTCAGGCCTCTAATGAGCAGATGGAAACAGGTAAGCTGCCAGACTTTATTGCATATCCATGACACCCTAGTGGACATAGGATGATTTTAGACATAAGATGGTTCGGGGATGTCCCGGGTGAGTCTGTCACCTAGAGAATGCAACATATCAAAATAAAACTTCATGGGCCAGATTCACAAAGAGATACGATGGTGTATCTACAGATACACCATCGTATCTCTGACTTACACTGGTCTTATCTATGCGCCTGATTCATAGAATCAGTTACGCATAGATAGGGCTTAGATCCGACAGTGTTACAATGTGTTACACTGTCGGATCTTATTTTCGATTTAAAAATGGCGCCGGGGGCGTTCCCGCTGATTTACCTTCAGCGAGATACGCAAATTCACGAACGTACGCGGACCCGACGCAGTCTTCTTACGACGTTTCCGTAGCGGCTTTCCCGTCGTATACTTACCCCTGCTTTTATCAGGCGCAGCCAATGTTAAGTATAGCCGGCGTTCCCGCGTCGAATTTGAATTTTCTAACGTCGCTTGCGTATGCCGATTCACAAGCACGCGCGTCGCAAGTCACGCTCACGTCGAAACCACTGACGTCCTAGTGACGTCAGTGGGAGCAATGCACGCCGGGAAATTCCCCGGACGGCGCATGTGCATTTAAATCGGCGCGGGAACGCGCCTGATTTAAATAGTACACTCCCCCTAGCCGCGGAATTTGAATTCCGCCGGGGGATTTAGGATCCGCCGCCGCAAGTTTGGAGGTAAGTGGTTTGTGAATTAGCCACTTGCCTCTCAAACTTGCGGGAGCGGATCTTAAATCACGTAGATCGAGCGGATCTATAGATCCGCTGATCTACGTGAATCTGGCCCCATATGATTAAGGATAAATACCCCCAAAAACAAAGGAAATAAGAAATGTGACTAGTAGAAAATATTATCACTATTGTTAACCTAAGGTACATTCCCTACCTATTTCTGCCTAAATTCTTTCTAAATTTTACCTTCCAGTCTCTTGGTTTAAACAAAACAAAAATCAGAAAAAACAAAAAAGGAAGAAAAGAAAAGAAAAAAAAACACACTATCTTACTTAGAGGTTTACGCAAACTGCAATAGTAGCCCCAATTGTAGGGTTCTTCTTTAAACTCTGAAAGTATTTATGAGCGAACAAAGGAAGCACAGACTAAGCGATCGGTGAGGCTTGTTGTTCTACTCGTACCCAGAGTTTAGTCTGCAAGGAAGTACACCATGGCACTACTCTAGACAAATGTAAGGCCCGATATTATGAGATTAAGTCGGGTAGACCGATCCCCCCTGGGATTTAGGCAGAACTAACAATGAGTAACGGAGTCTCGCGACTTTTATTATTCCAAAGAAATGTAAGTAACAGTGTCCGACACGAACAAAAGAATGCTTGGGGTAGTTTAATAGGAAGCGCTTGCATTAGAATCTGTGGGAGCACTGTCATCTTAAATGCATTACACCTCCCGAAGCACGTGAGGGTAAAGCCTCGTACACACGATCGGATATCTGATGGAATCTAATCCGATGGATTTTTTAGTCGGATATCCGATGAAGCTGACTTTCATCAGTCTTGCCTACACACCACCAGTCAAAAATCCGACCGTGTCCAACGCGGTGACGTAAAACACTACGATGAGCCAAAAAAAATGAAGTTCAATGCCTCCGAGCATGCGTCGACTTGATTGTGAGCATGTGTGGATTTTTCTCCGATGGAGTTCCACACAGACGATCGGATTTTTCTATTTTTTTTTATCCATAGGAAAAATTTAAAACATGTTCTATTTTTTTACACCGATGGAAAAAAGACCGATGGGGCCCACACACGATCGGTTTGTCCAATGAAAACAGTCCATCGGACTTAGAGTTTGCCAAAGTTGGAGATGTGATCGTATTTTAGCTAGAAAAGGACAGAAATTAATCTCGGACAATGTCATTTTAAATTTTACAATAAATAATATTTTATCAATATAACTTTGTTGTAATAATTGAACCTTTAAAATCCCCAAATCTCCTGACTTTTGTATTTATGTGAAATTCAATGTTTCCTACATAGTCTTAGCACGGGTTCACAATTCTACTTGATATGTACCTTTAATCAGACTAAAATACACCCTTTCCAAATACCATTAACCACTTAAGGACCGGACCAATATGCTGCCTAAAGACCCAAGGTGTTTTTACAGTTCGGGACTGCGTCGCTTTAACAGACAATTGCGCAGTCGTGTGAAGTGACTCCCAAACAAAATTGGCGTCCTTTTTTCCCCACAAATAGAGCTTTCTTTTGGTGGTATTTGATCACATCTGCGGTTTTTAGTTTTTGCGCTATAAACAAAAATAGAGCGACAATTTTGAAAAAAATATTAAAAAAATATTTTTTACTTTTTGCTATAATAAATATCCCCCCAAAACATATATAAATTTTATCGGCCTCAGTTTAGGCCGATACGTATTCTTCTACCTATTTTTGGTAAAAAAAATCGCAATAAGTGTTTATCGGTTGGTTTGCGCAAAATTTATAGCGTTTACAAAATAGGGGATAGTTGCATTGCATTTTTTTTTCTTTTTGTTTTTACTACTAATGGCGGCGATCAGCGATTTTTTTCGTGACTGCAACATTATGGCGGACACTTCGGACAATTTTGACACATTTTTGGGACCATTGTCATTTTCACAGCAAAAAATGCATTTAAATTGCATTGTTTATTGTGAAAATGACAGTTGCAGTTTGGGAGTTAACCACAGGGGGCGCTGTAACATTTAGGGTTCACTGTGTGTGTGTTTACAACTGTAGGGGGGTGTGGCTGTAGGACTGACATCATCGATCGAGTCTCCCTATAAAACGGCTCTCCCTGTTCTTCAGCTCCGGGGAGCGATCGCGACGGGGCGGCTATAAACGAATAGCCGCGCCGTCGTCCCGGATCGCTCCCCGAGGCTTACCGACCGCTGCATGTACCGGGGGGGGGGGTCCCGATCGGACCCCCGACCCACGTCAAGCAGAGCACGTACAGGTACGTACATGTGCCTGTCCGTGCCATTCTGCTGACGTATAAGTACATGAGGAGGTCGGCAAGTGGTTAAGGATCATACATCCAGCCCACATGGGGCCAGATCCACGTACCTCCACGCATTTTTCCATCCGGCGTAGCGTATCTCGGATACACTACGCCGCCGTTACTTTCAGCGAATTTTCCGTATCCTGAAAGAATTTGCGCTGTAAGTTACGGCGGCGTAGTGTAACTGTGTCGGCGTAAGGGCGCGCAATTCAAATGGATGAGATGGGGGCGTGTTTTATGTTAATACGTCTTGACCCAACGTAAATTACGTTTTTTCTGAACGGCGCATGCGCCGTCCGTGGGGGTATCCCAGTGCGCATGCTCAAAAATTAACCCGCAACAAGCCAATGCTTTCGACGTGAAACTCATTCTACGCAAAGCCCTATTCGCGAACGTTTTACGCAAACGACGTACACGACGGAAAATTCGATGCTGGCCCGACGTCCATACTTAACATTGGCTATGCCTCATATAGCAGGGGTAACGTTACGCCGAAAAAAGCCTTACGACGTAAAAAAATGCGCCGGCCGGACGTACGTTTGTGGATTGGCGTATCTAGCTAATTTGCATACTCGACGTGGAAATCGACGGAAGCGCCACCTAGCGGCCAGCGTAAATATGCACCTTAGATCCGACCGCGTACTAAGACGTACGCCAGTCGGATCTAGCCAAGCTTCAGGTGTATCTTGTTTTGTGGATACAAAACAAAGATATGCCGGAGCAACCTAGAAGTTACGCGGCGTATCAATAGATATGCCAGCGTAACTGCTTCGTGGATCTGGCCCATGGTGTTTATCACAAGAATCTGCTGGGTCATCGTGTTATTTGGGATCATGTGTAAAAAAAAAGAACAGTCACAATTTGCTGCCATATTTATGGCTTTCACATGACAAATGAAAAAAGAGAAGTTGTGAACTCAATAATGTGTATTTATAAAGTGTGTGATTATTTCACAAATTCAAAGAAAAAGCCTCGCCATGACAAAGTTCACACAATCTTTACAAAGAAATGTCTATGCTTTCATGATAATGCACTTTTACACAACTCTGCGTTGGCTGCATTTATTTTGAATGTCATGGTGGGTAGTAGTGGAGAGCAACAAGTAAGGCCCGTATTCACGTAGAAGCGTGTATCTTTGTGCGGGCGTAACGTATCCTATTTACGTTACGCCACCGCAACTTTGACAGGCAAGTGCCGTATTCTCAAACCAAAGTTGCGGCGGCGTAGTGTAAATAGGCCGGCGTAAGCCCGCCTAATTCAAATGTGGTAGATGTGGGCGTGTGTTATGTAAATTTTATGTGACCCCACGTAAATGACGCTTTTTTACTAACGGCGCATGCGCCGTCCGTGAAAGTATCCCAGTGCGCATGCTCCAAATTAACCCGCAAGAAGCCAATGCTTTCGACGTGAACGTAAATGACGCCCAGCCCTATTCGCGAACGACTTACGCAAACGACGTAACATTTTCAAAATTCGACGCGGGAACGACGTCCATACTTAACATTGGTACGCCTCATCTACGCCTCATATAGCAGGGGTAACTTTACGCCGGGAAAAGCCTTACGTAAACGGCGTATCTGTACTGTGTCGGCCGGGCGTACGTTCGTGAATTGGCATATCTAGCTAATTTACATATTTCTAGGCGTAAATCAGCGTACATGCCCCTAGCGGCCAGCGTAAATATGCAGTTAAGATACGACAGCGTAAGAGACTTACGCCGGTCGGATCTAATACAAATCTATGCGTAACTGATTCTAAGAATCAGGCGCATAGATACGACGGCTCGGACTCAGAGTTACGACGGCGTATCTGTAGATACGCCGGCGTAACTCGTACGTGAATCCGGGCCTTAGACTACAAATTCATGCAAAATCACGTTCTGCATATACAAGCTTTTGCGCGATGACGTGCTACATGCATAGGGCAGCCTATTCATTTTAATGGGCTGCCTATATGTGAAAAATGTGGCAAAGAAGCTCATGCACCTTTTTGGAGCTTCAAAAAAAAAAAAAAAAAACGTGTCTGCTTTGCTGCGTTTGGAATGCCATTAACAATAAATGTCACCACAGGCACAAGACACCTTTTTTTCGTTTTCTAAACGCATGCAAAATTGTGTGATTTTGCACATGTTCACAATTTGTATTGTATTCTATTGTTTTTTTTTATTCAATTATTTTCTATCCTATTCTACTCCCCTTTTCTATTCAAATTTCAGAAGATGGTTATATTCTTTATATTTTACTCTATTCTATTCTATTGTTTTTCTTCTATTCTATTTATTTCTTGTCAAATTTGTTTATTGAATTTTAACAATTAGCATACATAAGTACATGTGGTGGCAGCAGAAGAAAAGATCATATATATGGTAATAACACGAGTTGTAGTTCCAACATAGGCAATTTAATTATGGATCTAATAACTCAAAAGATTTCTATTTATTTATATTCTAATCTATTCGAAGTTCAAATTTTGGAAGACAGTTATATTCTTTCTATTTTATTCTATTCTATTGTTTTTTTTTGTATCCCATTCTTTTTTTATATATTCTATTCTATTATGTTATTCTATTCTATTCTAAACTATTCTATTAGAATACATTCTATTCTGTTCTGTTTTAGGTCTTTTGCACACGATACTCCTGTTTGTTTGAGCATCTAGGGCCAGATTCACAAAAGGGATCTCCTGATACGCCGTCGTACCTCTGTTTCTATCTATGCGACTGATTCATATAATCAGTTACGCATAGATATCCCTAAGATCCGACAGGTGTAATTGTTTTACACTGTCGGATCTTAGGATGCAGTACCGCGGCCGCCGCTGGGGGGAGTTCGCGTCGTAAACCAGCGTTGGGTATGTAAATTAGGAGTTACGGCGATCCACAACGGATTTTCGCGTTCGCTACGTCGCCGCTAGTCTAGTTTCCCGTCGCAAAGTTAGTCGTCGTTTTAGGTGCCCTAACTTTAGTCAGCAAACGTATTGCTGTGTAAAGTATGGCCGTCGTTCCCGCGTCGAAATTTAAAATTTAACGTCGTTTGCGTAACACGTCCGGGAATACGGAAGTACGAAAAAATGACGTCACGGCGCGCAAAGCACGGCGGGAGTTAGGAAAAGGAGCATGCGTAGTAGGTCCGGCGCGGGAGGGCGCCTAATTTAAATGGCACATGCCCATTTGAATTGGCCCGCCCGCAGGCATAGTTTTCATCGCAAGTGCTTTGTGAATCAGGCACTTGCGATGAAAACTTGCGGTGGTGTAACGTATCTACGATACGTTACGCCGCCGCGATTCTACGTGAATCTGGCCCCTAGTTTTTAGGTCATTATTTTTTGTATGTATTTGCGTGTATTTTCATGCATTTTCACACATATGCGTAATTTTGTGTATTTTCACAATATGTAAATGGACATTTGCGTACAAATGTGCGTGCATGAGGCATAAATTACTGACCAAAAATGCAGATTTTGCCATAATTTTTTTGCCTGTGTGCAATAAAGGGCTGTATTTTAGCTCAGTAAAAAAAATCAGCTGTACTGAGCTTTTTCAAGCTGCAATGTCTTACTCTATTCTTTTCTATTCCATTGTTTTTGCGTGTATTCCTTTATTTCTATTCTATTTTATTCTATTCTTTTATTTTCTATGGTATTCTGTTCTGTTTTACTCTATTCTTTGTTATTCCATTATTTTCTATTTTATTTAAATTATATTCTTGTTTTCAATTTCAATTCGAATTCTGGACAAATTTTGTTTCATTATCTTGGATTCATTTAAATGCGTTACTATTTAAATTTACAAAAAACGAAAAATTTGTCAGAATTTCAATTTGTAACAAAACAAACCGCACATGTCTATTACTTACAATGGACCTCCAGAGCAGCTGTGGCATGTCCACCCCACATTGGCTTCTAGATTGTCTAAAAAGCTTCTAACCCGTCCGTTTTCCACCCTCCAACCGATTTTCTAGCTCGTACTCTTTGCCAGAGCCGGCACATGTTCCTTTTCTATGACCTGATGTCACTCCTCCATGACTGCAGCAGTCACAATTAATGACCCTTTCTGTGCCAGTTGATGCCCGGGAGTGGGAGTAAAGATCCCATGACCGCACAATCTACTACGTGGGCCAATATGTTGCCAATTAGAACATATGAAATGCAGTCATCTTACAAATAAAGAAATAGGTTGGGCCCCTTTTAGGTATTTTTATAAAGCTGACCACTGACAGATATTGAGACCATTACAATACAAAATCTACAAAAGAACAGTAACCCTTCTTATAGTAGATACAAACCCAAACTGGGTGACATTTATTTTGCTGAAGCAAAGTGTTTTTTTTTAACTACTTCTGCCCCCTTTTTATTTTTTGCCCTTTAACCACTTAAGCCCCGGACCATATTGCTGGTCAAAGACCAGAGCACTTTTTGCGATTCGGCACTGCGTCGCTTTAACTGACAATTGCGCGGTCGTGCGACGTGGCTCCCAAACAAAATTGGCGTCCTTTTTTCCCCACAAATAGAGCTTTCTTTTGGTGGTATTTGATCACCTCTGCGGTTTTTAGTTTTTGCGCTATAAACAAAAATAGAGCGACAATTTTGAAAAAAATGAATATTTTTTACTTTTTACCATAATAAATATCCCCCAAAAATATATATAAAAAAAAATTTTTTTCCTCAGTTTAGGCCGATACGTATTCTTCTACATATTTTCCGTAAAAAAAAAATTGCAATACGCGTTTATTGATTGGTTTGCGCAAAAGTTATAGCGTTTACAAAATAGGGGGTATTTTTATGTCATTTTTATTAATATATATTTTTTACTAGTAATGGCGGCGATCAGCGATTTTTTTTCCGGTATTGCGACATTATGGCGGACACTTCGGACACTTTTGACACATTTTTGGGACCATTGGCATTTTTATAGCGATCAGTGCTATAAAAATGCATTGGATTACTATAAAAATGCCACTGGCAGTGAAGGGGTTAACACTAGGGGGCGGGGAAGGGGTTAAGTATGTCCCTTGTGTGTTCTTACTGTGGGGGGGGGGGGTGGCCTCACTAGGGGAAATCACTGATCTTCTGTTCATACATTGTATGAACAGAAGATCAGCGTTTCCCCCGCTGACACACACAACGTTTCCCCCGCTTTACACACACAGCTCCCGGTCCCCGCTCTGTACCGAGCGATCGCGTGTGCCCGGCGGCGATCGCGCCCGCCGGGCACACGCACGGGAGAACGGCGGTGCGCAGTCGGCTAGTGGTTAAACAAAAAAAGCGTCTATTTTGAAAATATATATATATTTTTTACTTTCTGCTATAAAAAAATCCAATAAAAAAAAAAAGGAAAAAACATTTCTTCATCAGTTTAGGCCAATATGTATTCAGCTACATATTTTTAGTAAAAAAAAAACAAAAAAAACAATAAGTGTTGTAAGGGGTTAGCTCATTAGCGGGGTGTGTGACCCCCTGGATGGGTTCACCACACACTGAATTTATACAGACAGGCAGTCGAAGACTTTTGAAAACAACGATTTTGGTTTATTCTTCCATCTTGCTGGAAACAAGTTCAAGCATCCAAACAGCATAAACAAAATCAAACATAAAATAAACCCTGGCCACTTGGGGCGTCTATCTTCACCACACAGGAACCTATCTATGGAGTCTGACACAGCCTAGTGCTGGGTAGACAGTGCTGGTCATACAGCAGAAAAACAATAGTCTTTTGATTTTTATCACACAGAAAAATCAATCCTCTCCTCACCTCCTCAGAAGACTTTCAGTACTGCTCTCCTTACTCACAAAGCCTCAGGATGATGCAGCAAATCAGTGGTAATCCTCTGGATTACTTATAGAGGCCTTAATTGCCTCATTCTAAACAGCTAAAGTTTTCCAACGGCCTTAGACCATTTCTGGCTACTTTTCAGCCGACGCCTAATAGCAATTGGTGTATTGTCTAAACAAGGCAGAAATGTATGTCCCGTCTGTGACAACACCCACAGATTTACCTGACTTCCTGTCACAGTGTATAGTGATGTATAACTGACACTTTTGACACTTTTTGGGAACCAGAGACATTATGCAGGGGGCTCATAGCGTCTGGGGCTCATTCTTCAAGTGGGGCGTTTCTATAAGTGGAAGCACTTCGGCTCTGCACTTGTCTGAAGAATTCTTCTTTGTCTTTTCACAGGTATGTTCAGCTGTCTGAGATCCACCCTGAATTGAAAACTGATGTGTTTTCTCTAGTTTAAATGACTATGGTATGTTCAGCTGTCTGAGATCCACCCTGAATTGAAAACTGATGTGTTTTCTCTAGTTTAAATGACTATGGTATGTTCAGCTGTCTGAGATCCACCCTGAATTGAAAACTGATGTGTTTTCTCTAGTTTAAATGACTATGGTATGTTCAGCTGTCTGAGATCCACCCTGAATTTGAAACATTGCTGTCTGTTTTGTTTATGTCTATTTGATAATACTGGCATGTTGCTTTTGCTTAACCCTCTGTAGATCTGTCCACCTTACAATGTTTTATTATCTCCTCTGACTTACCCAAAATCACGGCCCATTAATTTTATTGCCCTCTTGCTGATCTGTTTTTGACCAAAGAATTTTGCCCTGTTGATCAGCATAACTTTAATACCTCCTGATTAGCTAATTGAAATGCACCCACCCCCTATCTCTGTCAGTATAAATGGAAGCATCCTTTAGGGGGAAGCATTAGCAGGGGGCTCATAGCGTCTGGGGCTCATTCTTCAAGTGGGGCGTTTCTATAAGTGGAAGCACTTCGGCTCTGCACTTCAGCGATTGTACAAGGCGGGGAAGTATTAAATGACTTGTCTTTTATAATACAGGTATCACTTCTTTTTTTTTTTTTTTAATGGGAGGTTTTACTTTTCCTCCCCTTTCTAAAATGCACTGTCTACCACTGCTTCTGACAGCTGTGTCTTCTATCCTTAAACTGTCTTCCCTTCACCCCTCTTCGCCACCCCACGCCTTGTATATATCACCCTCGCTTCTGTCCTCTTCTTATTACTGCACTCACCAACTCATGCTAATTCTAAAACCAAATGCCCAATGCTCCAAATCGCTGGGGCATGTCCCCTCATATAAATCACATTCTCACATTACCTCCCTCACCCTTCTACTTCTCCTATCCTCTGGTGATGTCTCCCCAAACCCTGGCCCTCCATCTAACTGTGCTCAACGCACCCATTGCCCTACACCCTCTGCATCCAGTCGCAATCCACACAATCTAGTTCCCATTTCCCTTCTTCCCAAGACCAGACTCCCTTTCTCTTGCGCCCTTTGGAATGCTCGCTCCGTCTGTAACAAACTCACCCCCCTCCATGATCTCTTTATCGCTAACTCATTTAATCTACTCGCCATTACTGAAACCTGGCTTCATGAATCCGACACCGCGTCTTCTGCTGCTCTATCTCACGGTGGTCTTCTTTGGACTCACTCCCCCAGACCCAGTGGACGCAAAGGAGGGGGTGTTGGAATCCTATTGGCCCCACATAGCACCTTTCAGGTGCTTCAGCCACCTCCCTCTATGTCACTCTCCTCATTTGAGGCGCATTGCATTCGTCTCTTCTCCCCAGTTTCTCTAAGGATAGCTGTCATCTACCGCCCCCCCGGTCCAGTATCCTCCTTTCTTGATGACTTCTCTGCCTGGCTACCCTACTTTCTCTCTTCTGAAATCCCCACAATCATTCTTGGCGACTTCAACATCCCTACTAATGCTAACACTCCTGCAACTTCCAAACTTCTCAGTCTAACCTCCTCTTTTGACCTGAAGCAATGGATACATGCTCCTACTCACTCTGAAGGCAATACTCTTGACCTTGTCTTTTCCCACCTATGCACTCTATGCAACCTCTCCAATTATCCTTACCCCCTCTCTGATCACTACCTTATTAATTTTACTCTCTCACTCTCCTCCACATCCTCTCCCCCCAAATGCCTAACAGTTACTCGTAGAAACCTTGACCATATCAACCCTTCTCTTCTATACTCTGAGACTGACCACCTCTATGACAAAATTGCACCCCTGTCCTGCACCGACCTAGCCACTTCAGTCTACAACACTTCACTTCTAGCATCACTGGACAGACTGGCCCCTCTCACTACACGCAGAATAAGGCCCCGTCCCCTTCAACCCTGGCAAACAGATGATACTAGAAGTCTGAAAAAACATAGCCGTGCTCTCGAGCGCCTGTGGCGCAAGACTAAGTCCCAGGAAGACTTCGCCCAGTATAAATCTGCCCTCCAAATATACAATTCTAGCCTCTTCACTGCCAAGCAGACCTATTTTATCACCCTTATTAAAAACTTATCATCCCGTCCCCGTCAACTCTTCTCTACCTTCAACTCTCTCCTTCGTCCTCCATTGCCTCCACCCACTAACTCACTCACCGCCCAGGAGATCGCCAATCACTTCAAACGGAAGATTGATACAATTCGCAACGAGATCTCTACTGTTCAGATACCCTCCACGCCTCACGCCTCATGCCTACAGGTACAGTCATTACTTCCCTCTTTCAACCCTACCACTATAGACGAGGTCGCTAAATTACTTGCTAACGTCCATCTTACCACCTGTGCTCTGGATCCTGTTCCCTCGCAAATGCTACGTTCGCCCTCTGGCTCGATTCTACACTCTCTAACCCACATCTTCAATCTCTCCCTCTCTTCTGGCATCTTCCCTAACTCTTTGAAACATGCACTAGTCAGCCCCATACTTAAAAAGCCCTCACTGGACCCGTCCAATCTTGACAACCTACGCCCCATCTCCTTGCTCCCCTTTTTATCCAAACTCCTTGAACGTCTAGTCTACAACCAACTGAGCGTCCACCTTGCTAAAAATAACCTCCATGATCCCCTTCAGTCTGGATTTCGTCCTCAACATTCCACAGAAACTGCTCTCCTAAAACTAACAAACGATATACTAACAGCCAAAACTAAGGGACACTATTCTGTGCTCCTACTCCTGGACCTCTCTGCCGCCTTCGATACGGTTGACCACCCACTCCTCCTCAAAAAACTCCACAATTTTGGTCTCCGTGACTGTACTCTTCGCTGGTTCTCCACCTACTTATCCAACCGCACCTTCAGCGTTGCTTACAACTCTACTTCCTCCTCTCCTCTTCCATTCTCTGTTGGGGTCCCCCAAGGTTCTGTTCTTGGACCTCTCCTATTTTCTATCTACACCTCCTCCCTGGGTCAGCTGATAGCCTCCCACGGCTTCCAATACCATCTTTACGCTGATGACACTCAAATCTATTTCTCTACCCCTCAACTCACTTCTTCATTCTCCTCACGTATCACTAATTTACTATCGGATATATCAGTTTGGATGTCGCACCACTTCCTCAAACTCAACCTATCCAAAACGGAACTTATAATTTTTCCTCCCCCACGTGCCTCTTCCCCTGATCTCTCTGTCAAAATTAATGGTACAACTATCTGCCCATCCCCACATGTCAAGGTCCTAGGAGTAGTCCTGGACTCTGAACTCTCCTTTAAGCCTCACGTTCAATCACTGTCCAAATCTTGCCGCCTCAACCTTCGCAACATCTCCAAAATACGCCCATTTTTAACCAAGGACACCACAAAACTCTTAATTCACTCCCTGGTCATCTCTCGCCTCGATTACTGCAACTCCCTCCTCATTGGCTTACCGCTGCATACTCTATCCCCCCTTCAGTCTATCATGAATGCTGCTGCCAGACTAATCCACCTTACCAACCGCTCTGTCTCTGCTACTCCTCTCTGTCAATCCCTCCACTGGCTTCCGCTCATCCAACGAATTAAATTCAAAATACTAACAATTACCTACAAAGCCATCCACAACTCTGCCCCCAGCTACATCACTGACCTAGTTTCTAAATACCAACCTGTACGTTCTCTTCGTTCTTCTCAAGACCTCCTACTCTCTAGCTCTCTCATCACCTGCTCCCATGCTCGTCTCCAGGACTTTTCTAGAGCCTCTCCATGCCTATGGAACTCCTTACCCCAATCTATCCATCTATCTCCTTCTCTATCAGCTTTTAGAGGATCCCTGAAAACCCTTCTCTTCAGAGAAGCCTACCCTTCCCACACATAACTGTTTTTTCATTTGAGTCCATCTGATCATCCCCCACAGCTAACTACCCTTTGTTCCACTTGACCCTCCCTTCTAGATTGTAAGCTCTAACGAGCAGGGCCCTCTGATCCCTCCTGTATTGATTGTATTGTGACTGTACTGTCTTCCCTGATGTAAAGCGCTGCGCAAACTGTTGGCGCTATATAAATCCTGTATAATAATAATAATAATAATTATTACAGTGATCAGTGCTAAAAATATGCAGAGTCACTGTACCAATGACAGGGAAAGGGTTAACATTAGGGGCGATCAAAGGGTTAACTGTGTGCCTAGCTGGTGAATGCTAACTGTTTTAGGGGTTGCTCTGACTGGATGAAGACAGTTATCAGTGCCCATCAGGGCAGCTTAGCAGTGCCCATCAGTGCCGCCTCATCAGTGCATCCTATCAGTGCCCATCAGTGCAGCCTCATTAGTGCATCCTATCAGTGCCCATCAGTGCAGCCTCATTAGTGCATCCTATCAGTGCCCATCAGTGCAGCCTCATTAGTGCATCCTATCAGTGCCCATCAGTGCCGCCTCATCAGTGCATCCTATCAGTGCCCATCAGTGCAGCCTCATTAGTGCACATTAGTGAAGAAGAAAAACAACTTATTTGCAAAATTGTATAACAGAAACAAAGAAACGTTTTTTTATTTTTCGCAATTTTTTGTTCTATTTTCGTTTGTTTAGCAAAACATAAAATGACCCAGTGGTGAATGAATACCACCTAATAAAAGCTCTATCTGTCTCCAAAAAATGACCGGTCTTCTGCACAGATCAGTACACAAAACTCCCAAGATTCACGTGAGATTGCATTTACCCCATGGGGCAGATCCACAGAGCGAGTACGCCGGCGTATCTACTGATACGCCGGCGTACTTTCAAATTTCCCGCGTCGTATCGTTGTTTTGAATCCTCAAACCAAGATACGACGGCATCTGGGTTAGATCCGACAGGCGTACGTCTTCGTACGCCTTCGGATCTTAGATGCAATACTTCCGCGTCCGCTGGGTGGATTTCTCGTCGTTTTTCGCGTCGAGTATGCAAATAAGCTATTTCCGACGATCCACGAACGTACGCGCGGCCGTCGCATTCTCTTACGTCGTCTCTAGTCGGCTTTTTCCGGCGTATAGTTAAAGCTGGCGTTTTGCGGCGTATAGTTAGACTTGCCATGTTAAGTATGGCCGTCGTTCCCCGCGTTTATTTTGATTTTATTTTTTTTTTGCGTAAGTCGTCCATGAATCGGGATGGACGTAATTCACGTCTATGCGACGTCATTTAGCGCAATGCACGGCGGGAAATTTAGGGACGGCGCATGTGCAGTTCATTCGGCGCGGGGACGTGCTTCATTTAAATGAAACACACCCCCTAATCGCCGATTTGAATTACGCGACGTTACGCCGCCAGAGATAGACTACGCCTCCGTAACTTACGGCGGGAAATTTTTAAGGATTCGAACTAAAGCCAGGTAAGGTACGGCGGCGTAGCGTATCTCTGATACGCTGCGCGGGTGCAGATCTCCGTGGATCTGCCCCCTTGTATTTAAATATTTGCTTGCCCCGGAGTTCAGCTATAAGTTAATCATTTTTATGGCATTCTTTTTTTCCCAGGAGTGTTTTACAGAGAACTGTGCACACCAGAGTTCCTGTGCCCAAGGGTGCATCCATAATAAACATGGCATTATCAAGGTAAAATGGCACACAAATACATATCATCAGATCACCTATGCAGGCTCCAGCTTGGCTCAGTATTGTCATACGATGACTGTGCTTTACTCTTCCTCTTTCACAATGCAAGTCAAAGGGGTCAGACAGATCTCATCGGCCACAAATAGCCTATCTGCCTACAATCTTCTGTTTCTCCCTGCTAGTTCCTCTTTAATTCAGCAGCATTTTAAACAGATGACAAACGTATGTTTTTATATCACTATGAGATCATATAGATGGTGAAAGCTTCAGCAAGTAAATAAAAAGGTAAATTGCAGTATTGAAAACAAACATTTTTTAAAGCCCAACTCCAGGATCCCAGTACAAATCACCTATCTACCGAAATCCCCCATC
Source organism: Rana temporaria (assembly GCF_905171775.1). Classification (NCBI taxonomy): domain Eukaryota; kingdom Metazoa; phylum Chordata; class Amphibia; order Anura; family Ranidae; genus Rana; species Rana temporaria. The sequence continues at coordinate 436,868,311 of NC_053492.1, forward strand.
CCAGTAAAAATCTTTGCCCCCTAAGCTCAAACCCCACCTAGTACAATTCCTCTACCCCTTAAATTTCCCCCTCTGAGCAATCCTCTTCCCTGCACTGCAAATCCTCTTCCCTGCACTGCAAATCCCCCTCCCAGCACAAATCCCCCTCCTCCAGTCCCCCTTTTTAACACTAATACCCCCCCCCCCCAGGGTTGCCACCTTTTCTTCAACCCAAACCTGAACACTTTTGCGGCACAGGGCAATTACATTTTTTTATTTTTTTTTTGCAGTAAAGACCCGAGACACATTTGGGTGCCCCAAGGAGAGTAGTAATGTAGCGCACAGAGCGCGCCAGTGGGTGTGGCCAAATTGCCCTTGCTGACATCATCACCCCACCCTTCAGTGATGCCAAACCTGCTCCCGCCCACAGCGGCAACAGATTTGGTGTGTGACTATCTCGCTTACTTGGGGAGCCACAGCCTGGTCTAAATAATGTGTCCGGGTTTCAGGTGGACTGAAACCCCGACACATGATTCAAAACCCGAACTGTCCGGGTGAATCCTGGACAGGTGGCAACCCTACCCCCCCCCCTAAACCTCCACTCCTATCACAAATACCCCCCCCCCCCCCCCCACACACACACAAACACATCATCCCTACTAGCACAAATCCTCTACAAAAACAAATTATTCTCCTAGCACTAATCCACCCCCCACCATATCACCTTTTCTAGCATACACTACCCCCCCCCCCCTCAAATCACCACTCCTAGCACACCTCCCCGAATTTCCCCTCCTAGATCAATTCTCACCCTTTCCACCACGCCCAAATTCCACATTCCAACACAAATCCCCTTAAATCACCACTCCTAGCACACCCCGAAATTTCCCCCCTAGACTAATTCTTACCTTTTCCACATGCCCAATTTCCCCCTCCCAACACAAATCCCCTCCCCCCAATTTCCCCATGGTGCCCCCCCACCTCACATGATACCACAGTGCCCAGGTCAGCCGCCCCTCCTGCCCACCCTTGTCCCAGACCTGCACAGAGGTGTTCTTTCAGGATCCTGGAGAGGACTGACGACACACCGAGGGGAGTGAAGGTGACCAGTCAGTGAAGTTTAACATACAGCCTTGTAGAGTAGGCATGTGCATTTCGTTTCGTTCCGAATCGAAATTCGGACAAATTTTTCATTATTCGGACATTCGGATGCATACGAATTCCCGAATTGCAATATTAATGAATTTACCGAATCCGAACGAACGTTTTCGATTCCGAATCGAAAACCCGCGGACGAAATTCGATCGGAATTCAAAAAAAAAAAATTTGATCGGAATTCGAAAAACAAAATAAAAAAATCTTTTCGAATCGAATTCGAAAACAAATTCTATTCGAAAAGAGACTATTTGTTTTCGAACCCGGTCGAAATATTTTCGAATTCGACCGGATTTTTCGAAATTCGGTCGAAAACGAACAAATTCCGAAAACGAATTTAACACATGTAACGAATCTAACTTAACGAAATTAATTAAGTAACGAATTAAAACGAAACAAAACACATTTTTCCCTTTTGCACATGCCTATTGTAGAGTGCGGCAAAATTTACACCACGGGTGTAAAGCAGGCAGGACTGATGCCAAACACGACTCATATGAGTAAATGGGGCCATTCCACATCCGCCTGAATTGTAAATTAAAAATTTTGCTTGACTCCGCGTATTTGACGTTTTTTTTGTACGGCGCATGCGCCGTCCGTGAAAACATCCCAGTGCGCATGCTCGAAAATCCGCCACAATAGTCATTGCTTTCGACGTGAACGTAAATTACGTCCAGCCGTATTCGCGAACGACTTACGCAAACAACGTAAAAATTTCAAAACTCGGCGCGGGAACGACGGCCATACTTAACATAGTGTGTAAAGTGAAACTACAGCACTAATTAAATTAATAATTCAAGAGCCACCTAATAAAAACCAAATAATACAGCTGCTATCCAAGTGATTACCACATACTTAAAGCGGTGGTTCCCCTAAAAATAAAATGTTGACATCGCATTTAGCAAATAAATTACAGTTAGAATCGGGTTGTTTTATTTAAAAAATACCTCCGTACGTATCGTTTCCATTATTCGGTCCCACCGCCACTTCCGGGTACGATGCAGGCGGTGGGCGTTCCTAATTGATTGACAGGCATCCGAACGACGCATCCATCGCGTCACGAGATGCCGGAAAAAGCCGAACGTCGGTGCGCATGCGCCGTATAGAGCCGCACCGACGTTCGGCTTTTTTCGGCATCTCGTGACGCGATGGATGCGTCGTTCGGATGCCTGTCAATCAATTAGGAACGCCCACCACCTGCATCGTACCCGGAAGTGGCGGTGGGACCGAATAATGGAAACGATACGTACGGAGGTATTTTTTAAATAAAACAACCCGATTCTAACTGTAATTTATTTGCTAAATGCGATGTCAACATTTTATTTTTAGGGGAACCACCGCTTTAACATAGGAAACGCCGCACATACCCCTCATATTGCAGGGGTAACTTTACGCTGGAAAAAGCTGAACGCAAACGACCTTAAAAAAAAAACGCCCGGGCGGTCGTTCGCTTCTGAATCGACGTAAATAGTAATTTGCATATTCCTCGCGTAAACAAACAAAAGCATCACCTAGCGGCAAGCGTAAATATGCAGCCTAACACCTGTCGGATCTTAGGGATATCTATGCGTAACTGATTCTATGAATCAGTCGCATAGATACGACCGAGCGTACTCAGAGATACGCCGTCGTATCTCTTTCTGAATCTGGCCCACTAAGTACAGAGGAAAAAATGTAGAATAAAAAGTTGCTAATTACTTACAGAAGTTGGGTCTCCCTGATCTACTCCTGATTTCTGTGTCCTGCTCCCTCCACCTGTATTCCCAGCTGCCTCCGGATCTGCCAGCACCTTCTCTCTAGTGAAATCTGTTTATCTTTCTGCCTTTACCTCCCCTGTCTGCTGTCACTGAATTTAAGAAAGACTATGATATCACATAGAACATGACTGCATGGCCCTTTCAGTAAGGATCACATCATCGGAGGATGAAGCCGTACTCTCATAATAACGTGTGATACGCTGAGCCTCTCCTGCTACCAAATATTAGGCATAGCATGAGTGGGATTAAGGCCGTACAGCTGTGCTGGTAATTAATATTTTATTAGGCCTCATTCCTTCCACATGCCCTAACCTTTTTTTTTTTTTTTTTTTTCTTTTTTTGCGTCCCGTTGAAGGTGACATAATCGCAGAGGGGTTGTGTCTTATGGAAAAATGAACAATCCAGCAAGAGGGGAACTGACTGTTCTGTTCTGTACAGTAAGATCTATCCATAGGCGGGGGGGGGGGGGGGGGCACACATGATACAGAACTGGATCGTATTTTTAAATAATAAACACCGGCGAGCCGCAGTGAGTCATAACCCAAAGGGCCTATCGCTGAACTCGATTCTGGAGAAAAGGGTAGCACTTTTTCCAACTCCTGTTTTTAAACAGCAGAAGAAAGAAAAAAAAAAGAACCTTTGTTGTGTTTACGGGATGAGTAATCTGTATGAGAGACTGCGATTAAAGAGACGCTTTGTTCCAAAAATTTCTGCGGTCATTTACCGCAAACAATTAGAGTCCTACGGACGAGTCGGAGTTTTTTTGATAACAAAGCGATCTGTAAGTTAAAAATAGGCACAGATTATTGTCTATGCGAGATTGAGAACTTGCTGGCTAAGTTAGTAATGTAATTGTGGTTAGGGCTAAATAAAGCATAATAGCAACCACATACGCTGTGGTGGCACGTGACCGATGCCACTGGAGTTGTAGGTGGGTTATGATGAAGGGGTCTGGGGCAATAGGGATTTATTCACAGTAAGTATATTCTCATGGCTGGCTAGCAAAGCAGGGTGTGGGGGGATAGACATAGATAGTTCCCAACTGGCCCTTATTTAGAGGGATTGGACCAGATTCACAAAGAGATACGACGGTGTATCTCCAGATACACCGTCGTATCTCTGACTTACACTGGTCCTATCTATGCGTCTGATTCATAGAATCAGTTACGCATAGATATGGCTAACATCCAACAGTGTTACACTGTGTTACACTGTCGGATCTTATTTTCAATTTGAAAATGGCGCCGGGGGCGTTCCCGCTGATTTAAGTTGAATAATATGTAAATCAGCGAGATACGCAAATTCACGAACGTACGCGGACCCGACGCAGTGTTCTTATGTAGTTTCCGTAGCGGCTTTCCCGGCGTATACTTACCCCTGCTTCTATGAGGCGCAGCCAATGTTAAGTATAGCCGGCGTTCCCGTGTCGAATTAGAATTTTTTTACGTCGTTTGCGTAAGTCGTTCTCGAATACGGATGGACGTCGTTTACGTAAGCGTCGAAACCACTGACGTCCTAGCGACATCAGTGGGAGCAATGCACGCCGGGAAATTTCGCGGACGGCGCATGCGCATTTAAATCGGCGCGGGAACGCGCCTGATTTAAATAGTACACTCCCCCTAGCCGCGGAATTTGAATTCCGCCGGGGGTTTTACGATCCGCCGCCGCAAGTTTAGAGGTAAGTGGTTTGTAACCCACTTGCTTCGCAAACTTGCGGGAGCGGATCTTAAATCAGGTAGATCGAGATCCGCTGATCTACGAGAATCTGGCCCAATGTCTCCTTTTTGGATCCAAATCCCTCCGTCATTTTTTCTCCTTTTTTTTTTTTGATCTGAAGTATAGAAATATACAGTATCTCACAAAAGTGAGTACACCCCTCACATTTTTGTAAATATTTTATTCTATCTTTTTATGTGACAACACTGAATAAATTACACTTTGCTACAATGTAAAGTAGTGAGTGTACAGCTTGTATAACAGTGTACATTTTCTGTCCCCTCAAAATAACTCAACACACAGCCATTAATGTCTAAAACGCTGGCAACAAAGGTGAGTACACCCCTACCGGTAAGTGAAAATGTCCAAATTGGGCTCAAAGTGTTTTGAGTGGCCACCATTATTTTCCAGGACTGCCTTAACCCTCTTGGGCATGGAGTTCACCAGAGCTTCACAGGTTTGAGGATGCCCCACGGATGCTCAATAGGGTTTAGGAAAACTGACTCCTATATAGAGGTGTATGTTTTACAGCTATTGTTGTATTGTCTCGTTAAGTGTTTTTTGTAAAATAGATATCTAATATAGCTTTTAATTGAATTATCCTTTTCATTTCTTTACTCTCCTTATTTTTTCTCTTGTTGAACATATAGTAAATTAAATTAAATGTCTAATAAATCTATGTTCACTAACAAATCTTTAAAAAAAATGTTGTATGAAACAAGCAATAACAAAAATATAAATGATTTGATTTAAAAAGAAATTGGCATTCATGGTTCCTCAATGATCTGTAGCTCCCCAGTGCCGGCAGCACTCATGTAGCCCCAGACCATGACACTCCCACCACCATGCTTCACTGTAGGCAGGGCCGCTGATAGGGGGGGACCACCAGCCCTCCTGTAGGGGGCCCCCGGCACACAGAGGGGCCCAGACAGCAGGAGGGTTGGTGGAGAACAATGCCCTCTGTGTCTCTCACCCAGGTTTCTCCCCCTCTCCCTCCCGCCGGCTTTTAGCTGCTGGGTGAGAGACATGGAGGGATAATGAACCTGGCCAGCCGCCACTGAGCTCCTTCCCCTGCCCCGAGAGGGGGTTGTGCTAGAAGGAGGGGTTTGTGGGAATGTCTTCTAGGAGAGGGGTTGAAGAAGGAAGATTTGTGCTGGGAGGGGAGAATGAGGGTGATTGTGTACCAGGAGCCAATGAGGGAATTCAGGGCTAATAGGAGGGATTGGGGGAATTGTGCAGGCAGGGGAGATTTGTACTAGGAGGGGAAGACGGGTGGCATTTTTGTCCCTTAATAATGTATTTTTTTGTGAAAATATTGTATAGAATACCGTCAGGTGTGGGGGGGGGGGGGGGCGTCAGGTAGGCTGTACGGGGCCCCATGATTCCTAACAGCGGCCCTGACTGTAGGCAAGACACACTTGTCTTTGTACTCCTCACCTGGTTGCTGCCACACACGCTTGACACCAACTGAACCAAATACGTTTATCTTGGTCTCATCAGACCACAGGACATAGTTCCAGTAATCCATGTCCTTAGTCTGCTTGTCTTCAGAAAACTGTTTGCTGGTTTTCTTGTGAATCATCTTTAGAAGAGGCTTCCTTCTGGGACGACAGCCATGCAGACCAATTTGATACAGTGTGCGGCGTATGGTCTGAGCACTGACAGGCTAATCCCCCACCCCTTCAACCTCTGCAGCAATGCTGGCAGCACTCATACGTCTATTTCCCAAAGACAACCTCTGGATATGACGCTGAACACATGCACTCAACTTCTTTGTTCGACCTTGGTGAGGCCTGTTCTGAGTGGAACCTGTCCTGTTACACCGCTGTATGGTCTTGGCCACCGTGCTGCAGCTCAGTTTCAGGGTCTTGACAATCTTCTTATAGCCTAGGCCATCTTCATGTAGAGCAACAATTCTTTCTACCGTGCTTGTCTATGCAATGCCGGTAGATCACGGCTGGTGGGAGGAGCCAGCAGAGTGCTGTACATAGCTTCCTAAAAACTTTACAGCACCCTTCCTCAGTACTCCTTTCAAGAGCCCTCAGTCGTCAAGCAGTGGGCAGGCTCTTGATGGGTGGATGTCAGACCAGTAATGCCCACAGGAGAAGTTGAGACTTAATGATTGAAATAACTTAAATGTAAGTATAAACAAAGCTTTTTTGGCCATACTTCTCTTGTGGGTCACAGGAGTGTACTTATTTTTGTTCTCCTGTAACCCAGAGTCAGCTTATAGCATCATTTATATGATGGGGCAGAGCCACTCCACTGATTGACAGCTGGCTCCAACTCTCATCGTGGCTGTCTCTCTGTCTCTCTATCTCTCTGTCTCTCTGTCTCTCTGCTCTCTTCTCCCATCAGCAGGTTCCTTGTTAGCACATGAGCATGGCAGCACAACTGACTGTCCCCTTGTACTGCCTCTCCCTCTCCCAGTCTAAGTTCTGCTGTGTACAGGATTGGAGAAGGGCTGATACTACACATTACATTTCAGTATCATCACAAAATGTATTGAAAAAAAAAAAAAGAATTGAATGATGATTTATTGAATACTGAGTTGCATTGATTGGTGTCTTTTATATATGCCTGAAATTTGTCTTTAAAAACTATGTGCCCCGGGGGAATGCAAGTTCTACAAATACCAACAGAAGTCAGGCAGTATAGCATGTCCCCCGTCCCCCGTCCCTCAGCTGTCTCATCATGATTACTCTTTTTATAGCGAGGGGCCCACCATAAATGTTGCTCTTCAATAAGCCTAATTGTATTGACAAACTGCATTAGGAGATGACTAATATTAAAGCTGAACTCCGGCACTCCGATTCATACATGATGTCATACATGATGTCATACATCGCCCTCACTATTCACTAATCCATGGATAAAATGTAAAAAACATGGGGAGGGTTCTTCTATACAGTTGTGCTCATAAGTTTACATACCCTTTCAACATTTATGATTTCTTGGCCATTTTTCAGAGAATATGAATAACACAAAAACTTTTCTTTCACTCATGGTTAGTGTTTGGCTGAAGCCATTTATTATCAATCAACTGTGTTTACACTTTTTAAATCATAATGGCAACAGAAACGACCCAAATTACCCTGATCAAAAGTTTACATACCCCAATTTCATAATACCGTGTATTGCCCCTTTAACATCAATGTCAGTTTGAAGTCTTTTGTGGTATTTGTAGATGAGGCTCTTTATCTTATCAGATGGTAAAGCTGCCCATTCCTCTTGGCAATACGCCTCCAGTTCCTGTAAATTCTTGGGCTGTCTTGCATGAACGGCACGTTTGAGATCTCCTCAGAGGGGCTCAATGATATTGAGGTCAGGAGACTGAGATGGCCACTCCAGAACCTTCACTGTATTCTGCTGTAGCCAATGACAGGTCTACGTGGCCTTTTGTTTTGGATCATTGTCATGTTGGAATGTCCAAGTACCTCCCATGCGCAACTTCCTGGAGGATGAATGCAAATGTTTCTCCAATATTTTTTGATAACATACTGCATTCATCTTGCCTTCAATTTTGGCCAAATTTCCTGTGCCTTTGTAGCTCACACATCCCCAAAACATCAGCGATCCACCTCCGTGTTTCACAGTAGGAATGATGTACCTTTCATCATAGGCCTTGTTGACTCTGTTTATGGTTGTGGCCAAAAAGCGTAATTTTGGTCTCATCACTCCAAATGACTTTGGGCCAGATTCAGGTAGAAGTGCGGCGGCGTAACGTACCGTAGATACGTTACACCGCCGCAAGTTTTCATCGCAAGTGCCTGATTCACAAAGCACTTGCGATGAAAACTACGCCGGTGGCCTCCGGCGTAAGCCCGCATAATTTAAATGGGCGTGTGCCATTTAAATTAGGCGCGCTCCTGCGCCAGACCTACTGCGCATGCTCCGTTTCGTAACTCCCGCCGTGCTTTGCGCGAAGTGACGTCATTTTTTCGAACGGCAACGCGCGTAGCGTAATTCCGTATTCCCGGACGGCTTACGCAAACGACGTGAATTTTTAAATTTCGACGCGGGAACGACGGCCATACTTTAGACAGCAATATGTTTGCTGTCTAAAGTTAAGGCACCCAAAACGACGACTAACTTTGCGACGGGAAACTAGACTAGCGGCGACGTAGCGAACTCCAAAAACCGTTGTGGATCGCCGTAACTCCTAATTTGCATACCCGACGCTGGTTTACGACGCAAACTCCCCCCAGCGGCGGCCGCGGTACTGCATCCTAAGATCCGACAGTGTAAAACAATTACACCTGTCGGATCTTAGGGATATCTATGCGTAACTGATTCTATGAATCAGTCGCATAGATACTCTGAGAGATACGACGGAGTATCTGAGATACGACGGAGTATCTGAGATACGACGGAGTATCTGAGATACGACGGAGTATCTGAGATACTCCGTCGTATCTCCTTTGTGAATCTGGCCCTTTGTGCCAGAAGGTTTAAAGGGTTGTCTCTGTGCTGTTTAGTGTATTGTAAGCGGGATACTTTGTGGAATTTGTGTAGTAATGACTTTCTTCTTGTGACTCGACCATGCAGCCCATCTTTCCTCAAGTGCCTCCTTATTGTGCGTCTTGAAACAGCCACACCACATGTTTTCAGAGAGTCCTGTATTTCGCCTGAAGTTATTTGTGGGGTTTTTCTTTGCATCCCAAACAATTTTCCTGGCAGTTGTGGCTGAAATTTTAGTTGGTCTACCTGACCGTGGTTTGGTTCCAACATAACCCCTCATTTTCCCCTTCTTGATTAGAGTTTGAACACTGCTGATTGGCATTCTTAATTCCTTGGATATCTTTTTATATCCCTTTCCTGTTTTATACAGTTCAACTACCTTTTCCCGCAGATCATTTGACAATTATTTTGCTTTCCCCATGACTCCAGAAACGTTGGTGCAGCACTGGATGCAAGATGCAAGGGTCTGTCAGGAGTCCAGAAACTCATTGACCTTTTATATATACACTTATATATACACACACACACTAATTACAAGCAAATGGATCACAGTTGAGGATCGTTACCTTTAATAGCCATTCAAACCCCTTTGTGTCAACATGTGTGCATGTTATCAGGCCAAAATTTACCAGGGTATGTAAACTTTTGATCAGGGTCATTTGGGTAGTTTTTGTTGTGGTTATGATTTAAAAAGAGTAAACACAGTTGATTGATAATAAATGGCTTCAGCCAAACACTAACCATGAGTGAAAGAAATGTTTTTGCGTTATTCAAATTCTCTGAAAAATGGTTAAATAAACACAAATAGCCATATTCACAAATAGTTACGCCGGTGTATCAGTAGATAACTCGGAATCTAAGCCGTCGTAAGTTTAAGTGTATGCTCAAACTGAGATACACTTAAACCTAGCTAAGATACGACGGCCTGCGCCGTCGTAACTTAGGGTGCAATTTTTCCGCTGACCGCTAGGTGGCGCTTCCGGTGAGTTCGGCGTAGAATATGTAAATTACTAGATACGCCGATTCACAAACGTACGTGCGCCCGTCGCAGTAAAGATACGCCGTTTACGTAAGGCGTTTTCCGGCGTAAAGTTATTCCAACAAATAGTTGGCCTAGCCAATGTTGAGTATGGCCGTCGTTCCCGCGTTGAAATTTGAAAATTTTACGTTGCTTGCGTAACTCGTCCGTGAATGGGGCTGGACGTAATTTACGTTCACATCGAAACCAATACGTCCTTGCGGCCTACTTTGGAGCAATGCACACTGGGATATGTACACGGACGGCGCATGCAACGTTCGTAAAAAACATCAATCACGTCGGGTCACGAGTAATTTACATAAAACACGCCCCCCCATCCTCATTTGAATTAGGCGCGCTTACGCCGGCCACATTTAAGCTACGCTAAGTTAGGAGGCAAGTGCTTTGTGAATACAGTACTTGCCTCTCTGACTTAAGGCGGCGTAGCGTAAATACGATACGCTACGCCGCCTTAAAGATGCGGCGACCTACTTGAATCTGGCTAAAAGTATGTAAACTTATGAGCACAACTGTATATCCCGAAATTAGGCCTCCCATAAGTCAGTGCGTGCACCAATGCAATGTTTCTGAGTCACGCAGGACCCCTTCGTCAGGCATGTGATAATGGAGGGGTCTTGCTTGACTCTGAAACATTGCACCTTCTTGCTTTTAATGTGATCAAAACGTTTTGAACTAAAGATCCGAGGTGTGCTGGCAAATATTTTCCTTTTGACGTTTATGATCCAGTCTACAGCTTGTGGTTGTTACAGCACCCAGTATCTTAGAGTTTTCCCCAGGAACGTGTGCGATGGGGAAATATAGACTATTCCCTCCAATCAGCTCTCACAGCTCTCTTCACTGAGCTCTGCAGAGTGTAATTTCAGCTCTCCGCTCCTTTTTTTCTGAACTCTCATGCCACGTACACACGATCGTTTTTCGGCATTAAAAAAAACGATGTTTTTAAAAACGTCATTTAAAATGATCGTGTGTGGGCTTCACATCGTTTTTCGGCTTCTGAAAAACGACAAAAAAAAAAAATTTGAGCATGCTGCATTTTTTAATGTCGTTTTTCAAAATGTCGTTTTTCGTAATGTAAAAAATTATCGTGTGTGGGCAAAAACGACGTTTTAAACCCGCGCATGCCCAGAAGCAAGTTATGAGACGGGAGCGCTCGTTCTGGTAAAACTACCGTTCATAATGGAGTAAGCACATTCATCACGCTGTAACAGACAAAAAAGCGCGAATCGTCTTTTACTAACACGGAATCAGCTAAAGCAGCCCAAAGGCGAATAGAACTTCCCGTTCAGAGTGCCGTCGTACGTGTTGTACGTCACCGCGCTTTGTTCATAATTTTTCAAAAACGATGGTGTGTGGGCAACGTCGTTTTTAATGATGAAGTTGGAAAAACTTCGTTTTTTGGACATGATGAAAAATTACATTTTTTTTCATGCCGAAAAACGACCGTGTGTACGCAGCATTAGAGCTTTCCCCAGGAATGTGTGCGATGGGGAAATATAGACTACAGTATTCCCTTTTCAATTTGCTCTCTTCACTGAGCTCTGCAGAGTGTAATTTCTGAACTCTCAGACAAGCTTTATAATATCTGGACTTTTAACTGCTGTATAGAAGAAAAGGCTGCAGATAATCAGGTACAACTTATGTAGGAGGATTTGTTTTATTTGTGTATCACCTGAGGCCAGTCACTTCACTGGGTATATAGAAGGGTTTACAACCACTTTAACAATGTAAGGACACACTTTCTGAAAAAATTCTGTTGGTAAATATGTCATACTAACTACCCTACCTAGAGGTGTAAAGGTATTGTAATATCATAACTATTTTTGAACAATTATATCTGAGAATTGTGGATTTAGGATGTGTTCTTTTTTAAAGCGGAACTTCATGAATTTTTTCATCTTTCCATCTATTAAATCTTCAGCCCTTGTTGTTTTAACTTTGGATAGAAAAAAAAATAATTCTACCTGTAAATACCGTATAAAGCCCACTTCCTGTTTCTTGTCTGGTCATTGGCCTAGGCCTATGACATCATGCACAGCTCTCCCTCTCACTCTCCTGAGAGTTTGCCAGGAAGAGAGAGGGGGGTGACTCATAAGAGGGTCAATGAGGGCTTCAGAGCTGCCTCTATGTGTCTGTGTAAATCCAGGAAGTATACAGGCAGCAGCTTCAGCCAGGGCCGTCTTACTGAGTGGGCACCCCTGGGCACAGCTCGTGGGCCCCACATTCACCTGGGGCCCCATGAGAGCCGGGCAAATAGCACTAGCCAAGGGAGTGTCAGTTGAAATTAGTACGCCGGCTGCTCTGTAGGAGGAAAAAAGTGAGGGAGCTTGGTAGGGTGCATTTCTTCCTGGCCATTCCCAGGTGTGCTGCGGATGTTCCACAAGCGGAGGAAGGTGTTTCTGGTGCTGTGAAGAGCCTTAGTTAGCTGGTATCTTCGGCGGCGTACAGCTCCACATCACCGTGGAACATCCGCAGCACACCCGAGAATGGCCAGAAAAAACATAGCTTCTCTTCTCCTCCACCTCCTTTCATGGCTGCTGAGCCGCTCCATCCTCACTGCTCAATGTGTAGTGACAAGCGGCTCGGGAGGTGTGGCTGTCCTGGAAGGGATCCCCACGCTGCTCCGTCCCCTTCTCCCGGCCCTTTCTCCCTGCTTGTGTGCTGCTACGTCTGTGAAGGGGATGTGGGAGCGGGAAGATTAAGGAGCCAAAGACCACATTGAGAGAAGTCACTGACTGAGAGCCCCCGGGGACCATTCAAGTAAGTGAGCACTGTGACCAGACCCCTCCTACTCCCCTCTCCTTCTCTCCCCCTCCTTCTCCCGCTCGGGGCCCCTCCTTCCTTCTCTCCCCCTCCTTCTCCCCCTCAGGGCCCCTCCTTCCTTCTCTCCTCTCTCCTTCTCTCCCCCTCCTCCTCCTTCTGTCCCCCTCCTTGTTCCCCTCCTTCTCTCCACCTTCCTTCTCCTTCTCTTCTCTCCCCCCTTCCTTCTCTCCCCTCCTTCCTTCTCCCCCTTCCTTCTCTCCCCCTTCCTTCTCCCCCTCCTCCTCCCCCTCCTTCATTCTCTCCCCCCTTCCCTCTCCCCCTCCTTCTCTCCCCTCCTTATCTCCACCTTCCTTCTGTCCCCCTCCTTCTCTCCCCTCCTTCCTTCTCCCCCTCCTTCTCCCCCCCTCTCTTCTCCTGCGCTTTCCTTCTTTCCCCCCTTCCCCCACCTTCTCTCCCCCATCATTCTCCCCCCATCATTCTCCCCCCATCCTTCTCTCCCCCTTCCTTCTCCCCCTCCTTCTCTCCCCTGCTTCTCTTCCCCCTTCCTTCTCTCCCCCCTCCTTCCTTCTCCCCCCTTCCTTCTCCCCCCTTCCTTCTCCCACTTTTTCTTCTCTCTCCCTCTTCCTTCTCTCCCCTCTTTCTTCTCCCCCTTCCTTATCCCCCCTTTACCCACCTCTCCCTTCTCCCCATCCCTTCCTTCTCCCCCTCTTCCTTCTCTCTCCCTCTTCGTTCTCTTCCCCCCTTCCTTCTCTCCCCTCTTCCTTCTCCCCCACTTTCCTTCTCTCCCCCACCTTCTCTCCCCCTTTCCTTCTTCCTCCCCCTTCATTCTCCCCCCTCCTTATTCCACCCCTTCCTTCACCCCCTCTCCTTCCCATTGGCCAAAAAAAGGAGAACAAAGGAGGATCATGGGACATGTAGTCTCAAGGACTGGCAAGCCCAAGCAATCCTAAGAGGCAAACTGCAGCCCCCAGCATGCCCAGCTAAAGGGGAGGGAGAGAGAGCCAGGATATAGGTGGCAAGTGACACGCTGAATCTGGTGGCAGGGGACAGGTGGCAAGTGACACGCAGAATCTGATGACGGGATGGATTGTAAGTGACACACTGAATCTGGTGGCAGGTGACAATGGCAAGTGACACGCTGAATCTGGTGACAGGGGACGGTGGCAAGTGACACGCTGTAAAGTAGAAATATTGTACTTCCATTCTTGAGAGTAGGTGCGTAAATTGGGGCAACCTTGTAGGGGCCCCATAGCATTACTTTGCCCAGGGGCCCATGATGCTATTAAGATGGCCCTGGCTTCAGCTGCCCACAGTTAAAATGTTTGCAGCCAGACTCTGCGAAGGGAGATTTCTACAGCATATTTGGCAAGTACAGAATCACAGTATATATAAAATAATATGCAAAGTGTTTGGAGGGAAGCTTCAGAATGGCAAAGATGTTTTTATTACAAATGATGTGAGCAGACTGCAGTTCCTCTTTTATCATATTGTACCAATAAAATATGTGGATTTTATAAATTCTATTTTTGCTTGCTGTACTAAAGTCCCATAGGAAAAAGTAGTGTTGTCATTGGTATGTTGAGATAGAAGACAAAACATAAGCAGATTAAATTTCAGCTTTAACCAGTTCAGCTCCGGACCATTATGCAGCCAAATGACCGGGCCACTTTTTGCGATTCAGCACTGCGTCGCTTTAACTGACAATTGCGCGGTCATGCGACGTGGCTCCTGAACAAAATTGACGTTCTTTTTTCCCCCACAAATAGAGCTTTGTTTTGGTGGTATTTGATCACCTCTGCAGTTTTTATTTTTTGCGCTATAAACAAAAATAAAGCAACAATTTAAAAAATATATATATTTTTTTTACTTTTTGCTATAATAAATATCCCCAAAAAATATATAAAAAAACATTTTTTTTTGCTGAGTTTAGGCCGGTACGTATTCTTCTACATATTTTTAGTAAAACAAATCGCAATAAGCGTTTATTGATTGGTTTGCGCAAACGTTATAGCGTCTACAAAATAGGGGATAGTTTTATGGCATTTTTATTAATATTTTTCTTTCACTAGTAATGACAGCGATCTGCGATTTTTATCATGACTGCGACTTTATGGCGGACACGTCGGACCCTTTTGACATATTTTTGTGACCATTGTCATTTTTACAATGATCAGTGCTATAAAAAGGCACTGTTACTATGAAAATGACACTGGCAGTGAAGGGGTTAACCACTAGGTGGCGCTGAAGGGGTTAAGTGTACCTTAGGGAGTGATTCTTACTGTTAGGGGGCATGGCTACATGTGACACGTCACTAATTGCTGTTCCCGATCACAGGGAACAGACAATCAGTGACAGTGTCACTAGGCAGAATGGGGAGAGGTAAGTTTACACTGACATCTCCCCGTTCTGCAGCTCTGTGACGCGATCGCAGGACAACGGCGGACATCGAGTCCGTGGGTCCCGTGGGCACGGTCATAAAGCTTGCGGCAAGGGCGTCCACGCCCGCACGGCGGGGATTTCAAAGTGACATGTATATATACGTCACTTTGCCCAGCCATGCCATTCTGCCGGCGGACATCGAGTCTGCGGGTTCCACTGGCACGGTCACAAAGCTAGCGGCAAGGGCTAGCACGCCGCACGGCGGGGATTTCAAAGTGACATGTATATATACGTCACTTTGCCCAGCCATGCCATTCTGCCGGCGGACATCGAGTCCGCGGGTCCTGCGGGCACAGTCACAAAGCTTGCGGCAAGGGCTAGCACGCCCGCACGGCGGAGATTTCAAAGTGACATGTATATATACGTCACTTTGCCCAGTCATGCCATTCTGCCGGCGGACATAGAGTCCGCAGGTCCTGCGGGCACAGTCACAAAGCTTGTGGCAAGGGCATGCTCGCCCGCACGGCGGAGATTTCAAAGTG
Organism: Rana temporaria; assembly: GCF_905171775.1. NCBI lineage: Eukaryota > Metazoa > Chordata > Amphibia > Anura > Ranidae > Rana > Rana temporaria. The sequence goes on from NC_053492.1 coordinate 436,884,099, forward strand.
ACATGTATATATACGTCACTTTGCCCAGCCATGCCATTCTGCCGACGTAAAATAATACAATTAATAAATAATCATAAGCCATCTATTTATTTTGTGTTCTTCATACGTGTCTAGAAAAGTCTTCCAAACAAGACCTTATGTTTTCAATAACTAAAAACGCTTATTCAGATCTGTTTTCTATGATTTAGTATCTGCTAAAACTCTTTTCCATTACAATGATTGTACTTCAGCAGACATATATCATTGCCTGGTCATAAACTGCCAACAAATGAGAACCTCAGGACTAAACAGAGACATAACTGGGGTTTAGTGGTGCAGGGTCCTCCCTCCGAGAGAGGCCTTTAGTATAGGAAGCTCCTACACAGAGGATTACTGCACCGATCTGGGAGAAACACACAACGTGCACCAAGAATCACTAGGAATACACATAAGTCTCGTAGTTAGACAATATTTTAGGCTGCAGATGGGCACACACAGTGAGGCTGCAAATGGGCACAGTGAGGCTGATTCCTGGGCTGAGCTTCAAGGCTGCGTTTGCACTAGTATGACTCCAAAGGTGTGCGATTTTGAGTGCGACTTTGATGCGACTTTCATGTGACTTACACTCTCTGGCGCTCAAGTCCCAAGAAAGTTGCATCAAGGTTATGCCGGGAACTCTTTCAAGTCACTGCAAATTTAAGTAGCATAGATTGGAACGGGTGCCATTGAAATCAATGGGCTGCAACTTGTCATGTAACTTTATGTGTCCAAAGTTGCATAACATGCCGCACTAGTGGGAACAGAGCCTAAAGAGGTTGTACTGTATATACTCGAGCATAAGCCGTCCCGAATATAAGCCAAGGCACCTAATTTTACCACAAAAAAAATGGGAAAACGTATTAACTTGAGTATAGGGCCTAGGGTAGAAAATGCTGCAGCTACTGTAAGTGGAAAAGAGGGTCAACAATGCCCATCTGCAGCCTCACTGTGTCCATCTGCAGCCTCACTGTGTGTGCCCATCTGCAGCCTCACTGTGCCCTTTTGCAGCCTCACTGTGTGTGCCCATCTGCAGCCTCACTGTGCCCATCTGCAGCCTCACTGTGCCCATTTTCAGCCTCACTGTGTGTGCCCATCTGCAGCCTCACTTGTGCCCATTTGCAGCCTCACTATGACCATCTGCAGCCTCGCTGTGCCCATTTGCAGCCTCACTGTGTGTGCCCATCTGCAGCCTCACTGTGCCCATTTGCAGCCTCAATGTGTGTGTCCATCTGCAGCCTCACTTGTGCCTATTTGCAGCCTCACTGTGCCCATTTGCTGCCTCACTGTGTGTGACCATCTGCAGCCTCACTGTGCCTATTTGCAGCCTTGTGTACCTTCGATTTCCCGCTGTGTCATGCAACTGAAGTCGGCCACTGTAACAAAACCCCGCCTCCTCCTCGTCCGTGATAGACGGAAGACTGATTCAGTTTGTTATCAGTGTTCCGTCTATCACGGACAAGGAGGAGGCGGGGCTTTGTTACCGTGGATGGCCGCCGAACAGTAGACTGACACAGCGGGAGATAAGCCAAGGGGGGCTTTTTCAGCATAAAAAATTTGCTGAAAAAGTCAGCTTATACTTGAGTAATACGGTAATTGTAAACCTCAGACATGAAATATGAATAAAGCATATCCCTCTATCGTCTGTACTTGTCTCACTCCAGAGTACTGAGGGGTTGATTTACTAAAACTGGAGAGTGCAAAATCTGGTGCAGCTGTGCATGGTAGCCAATCAGCTTTTAACTTCAGCTTGTTCAATTTAGGTAGAACTATAGGCAAAACTTTTTTTCCATTTTAGAGCAAGGGAGGGTTATAACCACTGTCTGATTTTTTCATCATCTGAGTCCCATTGCAGAGATTTCCCTTCACTTCCTGTCCCATAGCCAAACAGGAAGTGAGAGGAAATCCCTGTTAATTATGGGAATTCCTTGCCCACCCCCACCACCCCCCAGGTCCCCAGAATCAGTGATGGCGAACCTTTGCACCCCAGATGTTTTGGAACTACATTTCCTATAAAGCTCATGCACTCTGCAATGTAGATGAGCATCTTGGGAAATGTAGCTCTGAAACATCTGGGGTGCCAAGGTTCGCCATCACTGTGTGTACTTCTCTCCATTAAGAGCACCAATTGTCGGAAGAGCTTGGTGAACTCGATGATGCCCTTATACAAGGCGACCTATCTCTCCAGGGGGTGCGAAAAAAAGTTTAATAAGGTCTGGCGGGCCTGGTTTGATGCAGATGCCACTGCTGGTTAGAAGGGAGGGATGAACGGAGAGCCTCACTTTTGAACTACCTACTGTACATGTGAAACGAGTGGGCACACTTATGAGATAATGGTGGAGGGAGGGCAGTGCGGATCCCCTCCAGGGCCATTCCCATGGCGGGGGGGGGTGTAGGCTGGGGCGTATAGTTAGTAACCAATGAGTTGTGTAATGTATACATGCCATTAACTGTTTATACTGCCAAGGTGTACATACCTGACTTTCATCTTTTGCTGGTACTAATACCGGAGGTGGTGGTGGACTGAGTTATGGGGCTAAGGGAGGGCGGGGGGTGGGGATGGGGGTGGGGGGCATGTTTTTCTTTTGTAGGCAGCTACCTATGTTAGGTGAGGTGTCAATGTTACGACCATGTTGGTCGCGAGAGACATGGTGTTGTGCTGTGGTACTCTCTTTTTTGTGTTTGTATGTCATGTTGAAAAATTTCCAATTGTCATTTCTGTCTGCTGTTTTGTTCCTCTGCTATCAGGACTTTTTCCATCGCAAATTCCGACCGTGTGTATGCCCCATCTGAGTTTTTCCATCGGATATTCCAAGGAATTCCGTCGGAGTTTAGATAGAGAACATGTTCTCTTTTACTCCGATGGAATTCCTTTGGAATTCTGATGTGAGCTTATCCGGGGAAAAGCCAGATCGTGTGTACGGGGCATAAGACTAAAACTAAAATGAAATTTGACTTCAAAATTAACACTGGTCTGAAGTGCATGTTCATACCCCAGTACCATAAATAATAACATATGAGATTTTTCACTCCAGGAATATATAATGTGTTTAGAAATTGTAGAGAAATATTAACTAATGCATTACAATTTAAATACACCCATTAGATTTTAGATAACTAAAATACATTTTAGTCGACTAAAATGTACTGGAGATGTACTCAACTAAATACGACTAAAACTAAAACGATTGCAGAAAACTAAAATGGGACTAAAACCAAAATGCCATTTTAGGCCTAAGACTAAGACTAAAACTAAATCAAAATTTGCTGCCAAAATTAACACTGGTTTGTGAATATGTTTTGGATCTAATAAATATAAGTGGTGGTAATGCACAAGGCATTTGTGCCCTCGTGTGTTTTACAGTTTTTTAAAACAAAGTGAATTTAGCCTTTTTTCCCCTGACCTCCCTCTACTCAGATGCATACTTACCTGGATCAAATGCCCACGGCCTCCGGCAAAAGCTTACATCCTCACTGCAGCAGTGCATTACAGCTCTATTGACTTCCATGGGGCTATCTTCAACCATCTCTGTCCTCAGCACACAAGCTCTATAGACTTTCAATGGGGCGTAATGCACCAGTGTGGCCAGGAAGTAAACCATCACTGGAGGCCGATGACTTTGGATCTGGTATGGTGTCTGTTATGTGCTGGTGGTGGCGCCTGGTGCCTTAAAGCAGAACTAAATCCTCCTATCCTTTTCACCCAAGGAAGCTGCCACCTTGGCCTCTATTTTATCTGCAACATGTGATCAGTTATGACACCAGCCATTTGATGGTATGACAGCTTAGTTGAGAGCACAAGCAATGTGACAGTTACACTCACATTCTTCTTTGTAGGACCTCTCAATCTCCATCAGGTTTTATGGGAAGCGTCAGTGCACAGTCATTTTCAGATCTCTCCAGAGATGTTCAATCTGGTTCAAGTCTGGGCTCTGGCCGGGCCACTCAAGGACATTCATAGAGTTGTCCCTTAGGCACCCCTTTTTTATCTTGGCTGTGTGCTTAGGGTCATTGTCGTGTTGGAAGATGAATTTTTGCCCCAGTCTGAGGTCCAGAGAGCACTGAAGCAGATTTTCAGCAAGAATGTCTCTGTACATTGCTGCATTCATCTGTCCCTCAATCCTGAGTAATCTCCCAGTTCCTGCCACCGAAAAACATCCCCACAGCATGATGCTGCCACCACCATGTTTCCCTTTAGGGGTGGCATTGGCCAGGTGATGAGCAGTGCCTGGTTTCCTCCAGAAATGGCGCTTGCCACTCAGGCCAAAAAGTTTAATCTTCGTTTCATCAGACCAGAGAATTTTGTTTCTCATGGTCTGGGAGTCCTTCAGGTGCCTTTTGGCAAACTCCGGGTGGGCTGTCATGTGCCTTTTACTCAGGAGGGACTTCCGTCTGGCCACTCTACCATACAGGCCTGACTGGTGGAGTGCTGAAGTGTGGCAGATGCAACACTATAAAGTGCCTCATGCGCTGTGGCATTAGAAGAATTGTGATATCTCTGACTTTCCAGTCCAACAAGACTGTCTATTACTCTGAAATTCCTCTATTGCCGTTCTATGGAAGCAGTAAGGTTTAAAGAGCACACCAAATGCTTAAAATAACTTCTTTATGAACTTCACTTTTCATGTACTTTTCATGTACAAACACGTGTTAAATAAGTATAGCAAAATGGCGGTTCAAATATTCAATCTTGTCATTCATCATAAAATGGTGGATATATTTCTTCTTCAGTATTTATACTCTCTCTGTAAGTTATCAAAGCATTCTCGGATTTCTCTGAAAGGTATAACTGTGGTTTGCAACTTGGTTTGCAGGGTTGCTTTAGTTCGGTTAGCTTTGGTGCAGTTAGGGGTATCGAGTGGATGGATGGATGTGACTTAGTTCGGTAACTTAGTTCGATGGCTTAGTTCGGTGGAACTATAAGTGAACACACATCTAGATCAGTATACAGTTCTGATCACACTATTTACAATAAGAACATATATAACTTGTGTGACATACCTATTTAGGCCCTTGCTTCCATAAAACTGAACTCTGTATGTCTGCTCTGCTCTCTGTCTTCATGTGGAATGAATGCAGCACATGTACAGTATTAGGAACCTCCCAGACAGAATGGATGCAAAGGTAGCTGTGATAGGTCAAGACTCTGCTCAATGTGAGATTATCTGTGATTGGGCAAGGCTCCTGATGAGTCACAAAAGCTTAACTCTATGCTTTCTTGCATGAATTCTACTGTGTAATTTGAGCTTACCTTCACTGTCATATAAGTAAACGATTCTTAAAGGCATATTTTTTCTTTTGCCTCTGTGAACACAACATAGAACTATTATATGACATTCAACCATAAAATCACAGTGATTAACTTTGCTTTTGTCTCTCACATATAAACATGTGCATTACATTTAGGTTCATAGCAGGTTTAGCTGTATATATATGTAGGTTATATTAGCTACCTAGGACAGGTTCTAGCTGGTCAGCTACATGAAGAGATGGTTGTTCTTCTGGAAGGTTCTCCTCTCCCCACAGAGAAACACTGGAGCTCTGTCAGAGTGACCATTGGGTTCTTGGTCACCTCCCTGACGAAGGCCCTTCTCCCCCAATCGCTCAGTTTGGCTGGGCGGCCGTTCTAGGAAGAGTCCTGGTGATTCCAAACTTCTTCCTTTTACAGATGATGGAGGTCACTGTGCTCATTGAGACCTTCAATGCTGGAGACATTTTTCTGTACCCTTCCCCAGATCTGTGTCTCCATACAATCCTGTCTCGGAGGTCTACAGATAATTCCTTGGACTTCATTGTTTGGTTTGTGCTCTGACATGAACTGTTAACTGTGGGACCTTATATAGACAGGTGTGTGCCTTTCCAAATCATGTCCAATCAACTGAATTTACCACAGGTAGACTCCAATCAAGGTGTATAAACGTCTCAAGGACGATCAGTGAAAACAGGAGGGACCTGACCTAAATTTTGAGTTTGTGAGTGGCAAAGACTGTGAATACTTATGTACATGGCATTTTTTCGTTTTTTATGTAGCGCCCCCCCCTTTTTAGTTAGTGGGGCGTTACGCTAAAGTTAGTGGGGAATGGGAGATTTCACTCGCTCCCATTCACTAATTGTTAGTTTGTGCTGGTGCCAGTTCAGAACTGCCTCTTGGGTCAGTCTGTGTGTCCAGGGGTGCGCTTCCACCCCTGGGTGACAGTTGGCGCTATAGGGGTTCTGACGGAACCATCCTTCCCCAGCAGCCAATCAGAGGATTTCGCCTCTTTGGGCATGCTGGCGGGGGGTATATCTGGAGCACCGGCCATTTTTCGTGTAGTCTGCGGGGCCCGAGTTCCAGGTGCAGCATCCACCTTTAGGGTGCGCGCATCCACGGGCCCCATCCTCATGGCCGGCCGAGTTGAGGCTGTGCACCTTGCGGAGCCCTCTGTTGATGAAGAAAGGGACCCCAGCGGCTTGCTGGGTTCCAGATCCTAGGCTGGAGGCTGAACGGTGGGGGATTGGCTCGGGAGAACCTAAGTGCAGAGGTTGTCTGTGAGGCCTGGACGAACCACTGGGGATCCGATCACCGCACTACATGACAGGTATTTTTCTTTTGCTGTCAGTGGGTGATCCTGTAGAACAAAACTTACTGGGAGGATTCGCTATCCTTACACTTCAATTATACCAAGAAAATTTACTACGCCTGTGGCAGAGGCATTGTTTCCTCCCAGTGATCTGATTATTGCGAGCGACCCTTTGGCTGCCAGGTCCAAGTTAATTGCCTGTCCAGAGGGCACTTACCCACCCTGGCGAGGGTGGCGACGTTTGAATTATTTATGCCGAGAGCAGGCTTGCTCTTTATGTTTTGATATCCAAGGCCTGATGCTACAAGTCCTTCCTACTCATCAACCTCTTGCTTTACTGTGTGTCATGTTGATGTTGGCCTTGTTGGCCGAGGAATAAAGCATTAAAAACTCACGCTACCTGCTGGACACTTGTTCTTTTATCCACACTCACAAGCATCACCACTAGACAGAAGAATTTGGTAACTTAGTACGCTGATCCCAAATCAACCAGCGGCTCCTTCAGGGGTAGCGCTACATTTATTTTTAATACATTTGCAAACTTCTGTCACGTTGTCATTATGGGGTATTGTTTGTAGAATTTAGAGGAAAATAATGAATTTAATCCATTTTGGAATAAGGCTGCAACATAACAAAATGTGGAAAAAAATTGTGGGAAAAAATGTTATAAATTTTATTTGGGTGCAGCGTTGCACGACCGTGCAATTGTCAGTTAAAGTAACGCAGTGCCGTATCGCAAATAATGGCCTGATCATGAAGGGGGGTAAATCTTCCAAAGGGCAAGTGGTTAAAAATAAAAGGTAAAACAGGTAGATCGCGGTTTCATCTCGGTCAGTGTCAGGATTAAGGTTAATGTAAGAGCCAGTTCAAATCACAAGCAGCTCAGTGCGTTTTTTTTTTTTCTGTATCAAAAACACATGGACATTAGGTTACATGGATTTCAATGACAAAGTTCACACCATTGCAGTATATTTCAGTATAGTCAACAAAAGCATAAAATTACGCATTTTTTTCTGCATGGAACTGCATTGGAACAGGGCAAAACGCATCAAAAATGCACCAAAACACATCTTATTCGCACTAGAATGTTTTGCAGTAAAAAATGCATTCCGGTGTAAAATATATATATACGGTATATATACGGAGTGTTCTAAGTAATTTCTAGCAAAAAAAATTGATTTTTACATGTAAACAAGTGTCATAAAGGCCTGCTCTCATTTTTCTACATCACAGAAACCTGCCATCTTAACAGGAGTGTGTAGACTTTGTATATGCACTGTATGTGTAATTTTGGTAGGGTTTTATGGTTAACAGCCTGCCTCCTCTTACAAAAAAAAAAAAGAATTAGCATGAAGTATGAAAACACATTAAAAACATACTTAAAAACGCACTACAAAGTACACAAAAAAATGCATGAAAAGTCTATTTTAGGTACAATTACAAAAATGCATTTTCTAATTTAGTGCCAGTTCACACCACATGCATGGAAAGTAGGTTATATGGTTTCCAATGGCATTGTTCACAGTTCCAGAAGAAAAAACGTAGAACATGCTGCATTTTCCCTGCACTGAAACGTTGTAAAATGCATCAAAAATGCACTGGAAAACACATCAGTATTTAAGGTTAAGAAAAAGGAGGGGAGAAAGTGCAATGGACCGCATCAAAAAACACACTGGAACGCATCAAAAAAGAAAGCATCTGGAACGCACCCCTTAGTGTCATATTTAGGATGGATAAAAAAAGTAAAATGTGCACTTAGGGCCACTTCACACCATATAAACCCTATCTGGATGCGTTCCAGAAGCTTTTCTGCCTGCGCGTTTTTGACTAGTTTTTGATGAGCTCCAGTGCTTTTTTGATGCGTTTTTGAGGCAGTCCAGTGCATTTCCCCCAAATCTTTTCTCTTAGCCTTAAAGGAGTTGTAAAGGAAAACATTTTTTTTTCTGAAATGACTGTGTACAGGGTATAGAGACATAATAGTTAACTGATTCCTTTTAAAAATTATTAAAAATAGATAAAAATCAATCATATAATGTACCTGCAGTTCTAGTTTCGTTTTTGCATGCTGTGTGCTGTACAGAGACACAGAGCCAATACAGGGCAGTGATGGTTTAGAAAACAAAACTGATTGGTGCTGTGGGGTTTTAGACACACGGTAATCATACCTCCTTGATTAGTGACCACAGAGAGAAAGCTTCCAGCACTGTGGTCATCAGGAAAAAGACAACCAGGAAGTGTGGAGATCAGAGAAGAATTACAGCAACTTGGGAGTAAAAACGAACAATGAGGACATGAAAACAGCACTGCACTCTATGTAAATCGCATTGGTGAGAGTAATGCGAGCTAGGGGGGAGGGTCTGGGGGGATTGGGGGTCCACACTCTGGCACAGCATGATCCCAATCGGGGTGCTGGGGGAGGGGGCTCGGGGTCTCATCTGGACCAGTTTCCCCGTAGTCAGGGTAACTTTACCGGTAGTCTGCTTGATATTTGGGGTTTTTATTCTCCAACAATTTAATGATTTGCAAGCAGACATTCTTATTGCTTATAGATTTAATAGAGTCTTTCTTTGGTAATTGTTTATAATATAATCATATTAACATGTATGTTCAGTTAGGGCATAAGTTGCTCATGATGCTTATCACATTGTTGTAACCTGACATGAATTCTCAATAAAAATTTATTGAAAGTAAAAAAGAAAACAGCACTGCATTAAGGTAAAGGAAGCTATTAAGATAAAAAAAAATTCATTTACAAACCCTTTAAATAAGGATGTAGCACCCTCTACCATAGGTAGGTGCTAGTTGTGCATTTTTTTGAGTTTGGTGCCAGTGCAGGTAAATTTAAATAGGTCTATGCTGCGAACTAGGCCTGTTTGTTTTTGATCTGGGGGCAGGGAGTGGTTAAGTGTAGCAGTGGGTGTGACTGACATGTACTTCTGCTTTTGGACACCTCCCCTCTTTCCAGTGAGAATGTTCTGGAAAAGGGGCAGGACTGAGAGTTGGAGTGGCATGGGATCTATGTAGGAGCTCTGACCAATCCCCCAATTGGAATTTGCAGGGGGCAGGCCTCCTATATATTCCCTCTGTCAGCCTGCTGGGGAGGAGTTGTTGACCGGGTGCACCAAAGGATTGAGTTCTAGACTGCGTGCTGGAGAGTGACCCCCATCTGGAGGGGGTGGATCCGGCAGGGGGAGCTCGGGAGGGAGCCTTTCCTTACACAGTCATGGAAAGGTGTGTTGGAACAGGAGCTTCAGAAGCAGGTGGTCCACATGTCCGGGTAAATTCTTCAGGAAGGACTCAGGGCTTGAGTCAGTGAGTGAAGCACAGTGGAGATCTGGAAGAGGCACACCAGGGAGAGCTAAGAGGGAGCCTTTATTGACACAGTCATGGTAAAGTGTCCTGGAACAGGAGCTGGAGAAGCAGTTGGTCCGCATGTCCGGGTAAATTCTTCAGGAATCGGCGAGTGAAGCACAGTGGAGATCTGGAAGAGGCACGCCAAGGAGAGCTGCGAGGGAGCCTTTCTTGACACGGTCATAGAAGGGTGTGCTGGAACAGGAGCTGGGTGTAGAGCCAGAGGAGGGAATGTGGAGTTTGTGTTAAGAAGTGACCGCTGGGATCAGTAGTCCATCATCAAATATTTCCCTCAAGTAATATCCTCGGTCACAAAATGGGTACTGCAGGCCCCTGGCCTACTTAGGATCATCAATTGAAAGTACCTCCATATTTACAACTAGGCCCCGTACACACGACCAAACATGTCTGCTGAAACTGGTCTGCGGGCGAGTTTCAGCAGACATGTTCGGTCGTGTGTGGGCCCGAGCGTGCAGGATTCCAGCAAACATTTGCCTGCCGGGCCTTTTCCCAGCGGACAAATATTCCTGGACTTGTTTTAAAACAGTCCGCTGGAATCCTGCCCACTCGGACATGTTCGGTCATCTGTACAGACCTACCGTACATGTCCGAGCGCCCGCCATCCCTCGCATGCGTCGAATGACTTTGACGCATGCGTGGAAGCATTTAACTGGCAGGCCCGCCCACATCGCCGCGTCATCGTCGCCGCGACACCACGGACACACCCCGCGTATTGTTTACGCGCGGATTTCTGTACGATGGTTAGTACAGCCATCGTACAGAAATCCCCGGGCAGACATGTACGGTGAAAACGGTCCGGCGGACCGGTTTCATCGTACATGTTTGCCCGTGTGTACACGGCCTAAATGGTCGAATTGGAACGTACCATAATACTCAATATTCTTCTCCTCTCCCTTCCCCTTTTCTTTACCATCACTACCCATACCACTTAAGATATTACTAGATTGCAATACATTTAAATACTGCTACCTGTTTATTATTACCTTTACTGTAGTATAACGATGATTACTTTGACTGAATGATATACTATGTACTATTCTACTGACTTTCTATTATTTATTACATTGTCATTATATTTGTGCAAACTTTCATTATTATTACAATAAAAGTGTGTAAACAAAAAAGAAAGTACTAGCACTTATTCAGAGTGAGGCCTAGTGAGCAGAAAATGGTGGGACAGGAGTACTAATCTGTGACAGGAAAGTGATATGCAGGAAGAGAAGTATCCTGAGGTAAAGTCCTGCAGGGAGAGTGCAGAGGCGGGAAAGTTTTGAGGTGAAAATATTAGGTTCCGCCATTTTATCCCATCTGAGGAGTGTAAAGTATAAATCACTATATCATTTGTCAAGATAATAAGTAAACCATTTGTCCATGTAAAGCTGGATCCGCTCTAACAGGGCAAATACCAATTTGTTCTATGGGCATTCCAGATCCCTTCCCCCAACCAAGTTCAATCCTCCAAAGAAAACAACAACAACACAAAGCAAAAGACCTTTAATTGTCTACCAGTGTGACGTATGGTTCACACAGGGGCGGCACGACTTTGGGGGCGACTCGGCAAGGGGATCTCAAGACGACTTAAGAGGCGACTCGCAAAATGACTTCTGTATTGAAGTCAATGCAAGTCGCCCCCAAAGTCGTACAAGAACCGTTTTCTAAGTTGGAGCGACTTGCATCGGTACTATTAGAACGGTTCTAATAAATAGAGCGGAGCGCGACTCGTCAGGCAGCTGAGTCACCTAACGAGTCACCCCTGTGTGAACCGGCTCTAAAAACACACCGCTACAATGACATGTGTGTTACAGTGCGTTTTTGGTGTGTTTTGATGCTTTTTTGATGCTTTTACAGCGTTCCAGTACAGTCCAGTGCAGGAAAATGCAGCATGTTATACTTTTTTTTCTGGAACTGGAATGCGCTGGTGCGAACGATGCCATTGAAAACCATATATTCTACTATCCATGCGTTTTTGATGCCGAAAAAAAATGTACTGGACTGCATGTGGGGTGAACTGACCCTGGTGTTTCTGGGTCCTACTACGAGTACAAACAACAAATAACATACACATATCTGATAATCACTGCGAGCGTCGGTAGAATTTATTTTGAGTTGTTCTTTGCTAGTAAGTTATGGTAATAGAAAGACATACACAGCTACATTTTTAAAAAATATATATTTTTATTTTATTTTATTATTTTCTACCAATTTTCCTTTGATAATAAAAACAAATCAGGAGATCTCCATTACCATTTACCATCAAATACAAGCCTAATTTGTCCCATAAAATCCTAGTGCGATCCACCTGTGTACACGGAGTGGTTGTGATGATATGTACTGTTATACTAACACATGTCAAAATTGCACCATCAGGTTCAGGTGTTAGGGTCTGTTTTGTGCTCCGTTCACATTGATGCGTTTTGGGAACACATGAAAAACACACTTGTGGGGCCATTCATTGTTAATGACACCCCAAACGCGCAACAAAACTGAGAAAGTGACAGCACTAGACATGCGCAGAATGAAAAAAATGTGTTTCGTTTTGATTCGTTATTTACATAAATTTGTTTAGTTAAATTCGTTTCATTCGTTTTCGGAATTAGTTTTGTTTATTCATTTTTGAATTGATTCGAAAAGTTTTTGCATCGAATTCGATTTTTTTTCGAATCCAATTTGAAAAGTTTTCCATTTTCCAAAAAGAATAAAATAGACTAGAAAATAAAGGCATAGGGCCAGATCCACATAGCGAGTACGCCGGCGTATCTACTGATACGCCGGCTTACTTTCAAATTACCCGCGTCGTATCTTTAGTTTGAATCCTCAAACCAAGATACGACGGCTTATTGGTTCGATCCGACAGGCGTACGCCTTCGGATCATAGGTGCAATACTTTGGCGCCCGCTGGGTGGAGTTTGCGTCGTTTTCCGCGTCGGGTATGCAAATTAGCTTTTTCCGACGATCCACGAACGTACGCGCGGCCGTCGCATTCTCTTACATCGTCTCTAGTCAGCTTTTTCCGGCGTATAGTTAAAGCTGCTATTTCGCGGCGTATAGATAGACTTGCCATGTTAAGTATGGCCGTTGTTCCCGCGTCGAAATTTGAATTTTTTTTTTTTTGCGTAAGTCGTCCGTGAATAGGGATGGACGTAAGTCACGTCTAAGTTCAAAAAATTACGTTGTTGCGACGTCATTTCGCGCAAAGCACGGCGGGAAATTTCGAAACAAAGCATGCGCAGTTCAATCGGCGCAGGGACGTGCTTCATTTAAATGAATCACACCCCCTACCCGCCGATTTGAATTCCGCCGCTAGAAATACACTACGCCGCTATAACTTACGGCGCAAAATCTTCCTGGATTTGACTTAAAGCCAGGTAAGATACGGCGGCGTAGCGTATCTCTGATACGCTGCGCCTATCCAATTATATGTGGATCTGGCCCATAGAATATGATTCTATCATTCTATTTAATCCTCTTTGGAAATTGAAAAACGATTCGAATTTGAATTTCGTCTGTTTTTTTTTTTTACTTCATTTCGGATTTGTTTCAATTCGGTCCTATTCTAATTTGGAAATTCGGATACATCCGGATTTCAGAATAACCAAAATTCATCCAAAATTTTATTCGAAACAAAACGAACCACGCATGTCTAGGCCACACCCACTGTGGCACGCTACGCACACCACATTACTACTGTCCTTGGGGCACCCAAAGGTGTCCCAGGCCGCTAAAGTGTTCGGGTTTGGCTTGAAGAAAAGGTGGCAACCCCTTTTTATGGGTGTTGAACCTGTTGCCCTCCAGCTGTTGCAGGACTACAAGTCCCATCATGCCTCTGCCTGTGGGAGTCAAGCTTATTTAACTTTCAACCTTGAAAGCCTTGTGAGACTTGTAGTTCCCTAACAGCTGAAGGGCTACAAGTACAGCACCCTCTGTCATGGAAGCGGGGATGAATGTCAATGGGGGACAAGGACAGATCTATAAATCTATAAACACCAATCAGAGTAAAAAATAAAACCTCCCAGCAATCTATAATATGTTGCCATGACTCCTGTATACAGGGGGTGATCTCTGTATCCCCCCTATACTGTACACACAGCAGCACTCCGCCATATGAAGGGTTAAGGCTGAGCCCGCAGAACATTCTCGGCCACTCCTCCTCCCCGCTGACACGTCACTTTCCGGGAAACACACACGTCAGCCTGTTGTCGCAGCGCTCGCTAGGAAGCCGCAGTGCGCCTGCGCAATACAATCCCGGCCACAGAAAGCCCGCCCACTGACGTAACGCCGCTAGAAAGCGGTAGTGTGTAGGGGTCAGTATTGGGCGGTTTGGGGGGACTGGGGTCATGTGATCTCCGGGGATTGCCCGTGACGTTTCTGTGGCTCCCGGTTGGTAGGGGGCTGAAGGGGGGAAGAAGTGAAAGGGGGTTGTTCACCGGTTAATTACAGTGTTGTTGTTGTTGGTTGTCTAGGAAACGTCTCTCTCCCATCACCCTTCAGGATAATGATTATGAGAATGGATAATGATGGTTTCTGCCATGTGATGGGGATTCCTGGAAGCTGCAGGATGGGAGAATACAATTCCCTGAGCGGGGAATCTCCAGAGATCTGATGAGAGTAGTGACCAGGGACATAGGGAGCATTGTATACATTATATATATATATAACCACTTGCCCTCCAGACGCTTTAACCACTTCAGCTCCAGGATTTACCCCCTTAAAGCGGTTGTAAATCCGCATATACATTTTTTTTTTTTAACCCTGCAAGGCAAAAGCCATAATGAGCTAGTATGCACCGCATATTAGCTCATTATGAAATACTTACCTCGGAACGAGGTAGGGAACTTACCTGGTCCACGTATCGCCGCTCCAGCGCTGTGATTGGCTGGAGCGGCAATGATTTCAAACCAGCATGGGTCTGTGGGGCCGGCCCTTCAGCCGAGGATCCCCCCTGCGCATGCGCCGCTGCAATCAGCGGCGCATTGCGAGGGGAATATCTCCTAAACCGTACAGGTTTAGGAGATATTCTTTATACCTACAGGTAAGCCTTATTATAGGCTTACCTGTAGGCAAAAGTAAAAAAAGTGGGTTTACAACCACTTTAATGACCAAGTTATATTTTGATACGGCACTTCGTCGCATTAACTGACAATTGCGTGGTCGTGCGACACTGGACCCAAACCAAATTTATTTTCCACAAATAGAGCTTTTATTTGGTGGTATTTGATCACCCCTGCGGTTAATTGTTTTTGCCCTATAAATAAAAAAGACAATATTTTTTAGTTTTTGCTATAATTAATATATATATATATATATATATAAAAAAGTTTCTTCGTCAGTCTGGGCCAATATGTATTTTTCTACATATTTTTGTTAAAAAAATGAATACGTGTATATTGGTTTGCGGAAAAAGTTATAGCGTCTACAAAATGGGTGATAGATTTATGGCATTTGTATTATTATTATTTTTTTTACTAGTAATGGGGGTGGATCAGCAATTTTTAGTGGGACTGCAACATTGCCAGATCGGACACTTTTGACACTTTTTTGGGACCATTGACAGTTATACAGCGATCAGTGCTATAAATAGCCACTGATTACTGTATAAATGTCACTGGCAGGGAAGGGGTGAACACTAGGGGGCGCTCAAGGGGTTAAGTGTTCATTAGGGAGGTGTTTCTAACTGTGGGGGGGATTGGACTGACTGGAGGAGGAGCTATACATCATCTCGCCGAGCAGCCAATAGGGGCGCGCACGCTCGCCCCTGACGCCCCATTGTCTGTTCATACAATGTATGAACAGCGATCAGTCGTTTCCCCAAGTCGGTCCATCCCCCCCCCCTTCAGTTAGAACACACCCAGGGAACATACTTAACCCCTCCCTCGCCCCCTAGTGTTAACCCCTTCCCTGCCAGTGGCATTTTTATAGTAATCAATGCATTTTTTTAGCACTGATCGCTATAAAAATGCCAGTGGTCCCAAAAATGTGTCCGCCATAATGTCGCAGTACCGATCGCGGCCATTACTAGTAAATAAAAAAATATATTAATAAAAATGCCATAAAACTATCCCCTATTTTGTAAACGCTATAACTTTTGCGCAAACCAATCAATAAACGCTTATTGCAATTTTTTTTTTTTTTTTATGAAAAATATGTAGAAGAATACATATCGGCCTAAACTGAGGAAAAATATTTTTTTTATATATATTTTTGGGGGATATTTATTACAGCAAAAAGTAAAAAATATTCATTTTTTTTTTCAAAATTTTCGCTCTATTTTTGTTTATAGCGCAAAAACTAAAAACCACAGAGGTGATCAAATACCACCAAAAGAAAGCTCTATTTGTGGGGAAAAAAGGACGCCTATTTTGTTTGGGAGCCACGTCGCACGACCGCGCGATTGTCAGTTAAAGCGACGCAGTGCCGAATCGCAAAAAGTGGCCTGGTCTTTGACCAGCAATATGGTCTGGGGCTTAAGTGGTTAAAGTAGGGTAACCAGAAATCCCCCTGGTTTCCGGGGACAGTCCCTGGATTGAGGACACTGTCCCCGGACCAAGTCTGTCCCCAGATTGGATTTGAACAGGGGCTGGGGCAATTTCAAAGACAGTCGGTGCAGAATTAAACAAAAAAATATTCTGAATTACACTCCGCCGCTCATACTAGCATAGGAGGGCATAGGCGTGCGCACAGGGTGTGCCAGGTGTGCCTGGGCACACACTAATCACCCTGTGTGGTGAAGATTGCACCAAAATATACTGTGTTAAACGTGCACTAACGCACAGAAAAATACAGCATTAAACGGCACATAACACACTGAAATATACAACGTTAAACGTGCACTAATGCACAGAAATATACTGCATTAAACATGCAGTAACACACTGAAATATACTGCTTTAAACGTGCACTAATGCACAGAAAAATGCTGCATTAAACATGCAGCAATGCACTGGAATATACTGCATTAAACATGCAGTAATGCACAGAAATATACTGCATTAAACGTGCACTAACGCACAGAAATAGACCCCTGATATTTCACCAAAGCTCCCTAATAGGGCTCCTAAAATAAAAAAAAATAATAAAAATAAAAATTACTGACATCAATCTCTGCCCTACTAACACCATCCACCGCTCTACTGACACCATCAGTATACTGTATATACACATGCAATTATGTTTGCATTTATTTTTTTTCTGTGCCCCTTTCTGATGATCATGTGCTGGTCGGAGCGGAGGGAATATTTCTTCAGTTTCGGGTGCATACCCATTCAGCTTGCATGTTTTTCTGCCTTGGCTCAAGTCCCGGCCATCCTCCTGCCTGCTTATCTCCTTGCTTTCCCTGGTGATCTTCTTCTGCTTCCCACCCAGTAGTAGCCGGGGCCTGGAGAGTAAGGCCTTGTACACACGAGAGGATATCCGCTGGAAACGGTCCGCCGGACCGTTTCCAGCGGATAAATCCTCTGGCGGATTTGGATCTGATGGCTTTACACACCATCAGATCGAAATCCCCGCAGAATACATCCGCGGTGACGTGGCCGCGCCGTCGCCGCGATGATGATGTGGCGACGTGCGCGACCCTGGAAGGTAAATACTTCCACGCATGCGTCGAATCATTATGACGCATACGAGGGATGGGAGCGGATGGACTGATCCGGTGAGTCTGTACAGACGACCGGATCAGTCCGCTGGACTGGATTCCAGCGGATAGATTTCTTAGCATGCTAAGAAATTTTTATCCGCTGGGAATCCGTTGGCTGGATTTTTATCCGCCTGAAAATGTCCGCTAGGCCGTACACACGACCGGATCTATCTGCTGGAACTGATCCGCGAATCAATCCCAGCGGATCGATCCGGTCGTGTGTACGGGGCCTAAGACTTGACAGGCTGTGAGGCGGGAGTCAGGCAGAGAGTCGCTGATTGCCGCCATTACTAAGTAAAAAAATGTCCCCGGATTTCACACATACGAACTGTTATGGTCCGCCTGTCAGTTTTTAAGGCGGACCTGAATGGTCCGTATGTGTGAAAGAGGAAGATGATAGACATCAGACCCAACAATGCAGACAATCTGAAGACCACTATCAAAGCAACCTGGGCTTCTATAACACCTCAACAGTGCCACAGGCTGATCACCTCCATGCCACACCGCATTGATGCAGTAATTCATGCAACAGGAGCCCCGACCGAGTATTGAGTGCATACTATACTGTACATGGACATACTTTTCAGTACGCCAACATTTATATATTAAACGTTATTTTTTTTGGTCTTGTATAATATTCTAATTTTCTGAGATACTAAAATTTGGGTTTTCACTAGCTGTAAGCAATAATCATTAAAATTTAAAGAAAGAAATGCTTAAAATATATCACTCTGCGTGTAACGCATCTATATAATATATGAGATTCACTATTTGAGTTGAATTACTGAAATAATTTTTTCTTTGATGATATTCAAATTTTTTGAGATGCACCTGTATATAAATAGATATATATTTATATAATAAGGACATCATATAGATAAATCATCATATAATACAAAATATATATATATATATATAATATATATAGTGGGTACGGAAAGTATTCAGACCCCCTTACATTTTTCACTCTTTGTTATATTGCAGCCATTTGCTAAAATCATTTAAGTAATTTTTCTCCTCATTAATGTACATATCACATGGTACTAAGTATTCAGACCCTTTGCTATGACACTCATATATTTATGATAAGTCATGTGACCTCCCGGGATTGCCAGTGATGCTCTCATGGCTCTCGGTAGATGGAGGGCTGGGGGTGAGAGGGGGTAGGTTTTCCCGGTTACGATGTTGCTGTGGTTGCCTAGGAAGAGCATCCCTCTCATCACCGTGCAGGATAATGATGATGAGAAGATATAATGATGGCTTCTGCCTTGTGATGCTGATTCCTGGAAGCTGCAGGTTAGAAGAGCAGAATTTCCTGCTTGGGGAAGCCTCTTCCGGAAATATCCAGAGATCTCTATTGAAATGGATCTGATGAGAATAGTCGGGTAATCAGGAGAGCATCATATAGATGAATCATCATATAATATAATATATAACTACATTCACTCTTAATTCTTCAGAATTAGTTTGCACATGGTGGGCATGTAATATATACAGTACAATATACAGTATATGATGTCCATCATTGTTGTGTTGATTGGTATCAAAAATCATTACAAATGTATTTGTATCGAACATTGACAAATTAGGCCCTGTACACACGATTAGTCCAAACCGATGAAAACGGACTGAAGTTTAGTTTCATTGGTTAACCGATGAAGCTGACTGATGGTCTGATGTGCCTACACACCATCAGTTCAAAAACCGATCGAGTCCAACACGGTGACGTAAAACACAACGACGTGCAGAGAAAAATGAAGTTCAATGCTTCCAAGCATGCGTCGACTTGATTCTGAGCATGCGCGGGTTTGGAACCGATGCTTTTGCGTACTAACCATCGGTTTTGACCTTTTGGTCAGGCGTCCATCGGTTCAATTTTAAAGCAAGTTCTCTTTTTTTAGACCGAAGGACAACTGACTGATGGGGCCCACACACGGTCGGTTTGGACCGATGAAACTGAACTTCAGTCCATTTTCATCGGTTTGGACTGATCGTATGTACAAGGCCTTAGAGATATAATAAATCATCATCATTATTATTTTATAATTATGATGAGTTTTTGGGGGCGGAAAAATAGTGGTATCTGTAACAAGTGTAAGGAAAAGATTGTGAACCCTTGAAAATGTCCGTGATTTCCATATGAAAAGGTTAACCTGCAATGAAAATAAAAAGGTCCACTTACAATGTCTGTATAGAAATAGAACCCACTGCGCGTGCGTAGTGCACGTCATCAGGAGGCTGCTAAAACCCAAAATAAGACAGCCGTCCCCCTGTTTGCATCACAAAAAAGAGCAGGATCCAGAGTGCGACTGCTTTCTGCAGATCACAGCGCCACTGAATTAGCCCGACAGGTGAGTATGTTATTCCAGCTCAACCCACCAAACCAGGTAAGAAGGGGTTAGAATTACAATTAACCCCCAAGTAGTGTAGTATATTTTTTTTTACTAAGGTCTGGATGTCTGGGGGAGGGAAGGATCAGTTGATCACTTGACCACTGTGATTGGCTGCCACAGTGGTCATATGACTGGGGGCCACATTTCTCATGCATGTTCCCGAGATGGACTATGGGATATATAGTGTACATAGGGCAGTGCACATGGCCATTCTGTCCACTGCTTATTCCAAACAAATGGAAGTGAGGGGAAAAGGAAAGGTGGGGGAATACACGGAGGAGAGAAATAGATGACTGGGCCAATAAAGTTGAGTTCCAGTCATTTGTTTGTTTATTAAAAGTCAGCAGCTACAAAAACTGTAGCTGCTGACTTTCAATAAACACACTCTCACCTGTCCCATGATCCAGCGGTGCACTCACTGCAGCCGTGTTCTCCCCGTGTTCTCATTCGGTGGCGCCGGCATCTCTACCATGGGCACCCGTCTGTGACAGCTTGCAGCTTTACAGCCGGGTGCCCACTGTGCAGGTGCGAGCTGCGCTCTGTGACTGGCCCCAAAGTCTTCTAAGACCTGTCCAGAAGACTCCGGGAAGGAGAAGTTCCGCTTCCGATCGTCGACCAAAACAGAAGTAGGAGCAGGTACCTGTCAAAATTGAGTACCTGCTCCTCCCCAAATGCTCAGTTTCACAAACAGGAGCAGGGGAGGAGACCTTAAAGCAGAAGTTCCACTTTTGGGTGGAACTCCGCTTTAAGTAGAGGATGGGTATGGATTATTTTTGGAGAATATGGATATCCTTTAGTGTCACTTTAATGTATCTATCGCGTACTGGATTGCTTTATTTATAATGCCCAATTAAATTATTTTATAAGGATATTGGGGGGCAGGGCAGTTTCCTAATAATATTGTGATTTGTAAAATGGACCTGTCCTTTAAAGCAGTGGTCATCAACCCTGTCCTCAGGGCCCACTAACAGGCCAGGTTTGCAAGATAACTGAAATACTTCACAAGTGATATAATTTGCTGCTCAGTGATTGCAGTAATCTAGTCTGCATCTCCCCAAGGTAATACATAAAATCTGGCCTGTTAATGGGCCCTGAGGACAAGGGTTGATGACCACTGCTTTAAAGGACATAATTCTCACCCTAATTCATTTTATTCAGGAAAGGACATGCCTGACATTGTTATGACATTCCTGTAAAGAATTTCATTTAGTGTTAACCAGTCAAATAGAAAGTGAAATTACATTTTATATAAGCTGCACCAGGGCCGGCCCAAGACATTGTGTTGCCTGGGCCCAGGATCGAAATGCTGTTAGACACAGACAGGGGTGATAGTGGGGTTAGACATAGACAGGGGTGGTAGGTAAGGGGGTTAGACACAGGCAGGGTTGGTAGGGAGGGGTTGGACACAGGCTGGGGTGGTAGGGAGGGGGTAAGACACAGACAGGGTTGGTAGGGAGGGGGTTAGACACAGACAGGGGTGGTAGGGAGGGGGTTAGACACAGACGGGGTGAGACTCAGTTAGGGAGGGGGTTAGACACAGGTAGGGAGGGGGTTAGACACAGACAGGGGTGGTAGAGGGGTTAGACATAGTCAGGAATGGTAGAGGGGTTAGACATAGGCAGGGGTGGTAGGGAGAGGGTTAGACACAGGCAGGGGTGTTAGGGAGGGGTTAGACACAGGCAGGCGTGGTAGAGATGGGATTAGTGGCATTTACTTTCTCTCAATGTCTGCCGTGCCTATAGCAATCCCTCTTAAATCATGGGGTCTCTGCTCAACAGAAAGCTCCTCCCCTTTACGCTGTTGGCCGTAAACCTGTCAGCTGACTTTCTCTTGTCAGCAGCAAAGGGGGGAACCCGTGGAGAGGATGGGCATGCGGCCAGCTGTGCAGGTATGGCAGCGAGTGCTCTGCCATTACCTGGAATAGCAGCGGTGCCGGGCCATTCACATAGTGGGATAAGGAGAGGAGCGGAGTGGGTGGGCGGAGTCCGATCAGGCGGGACCGCTGTCTTCTTGGGCGTCAATGTGCCGCTCCTCAGAACCTGCCGCCCAGGACCAATGGTCCCATCGGGTCCCATGTTAGGGCTGGCCCTGCCTGTATTCATTGGGAAGAATTGTCCCTTTTATAGATTGCTAAAAAAAAAATCAATGGTGTCAGTGGGAACTTATTTTAGAGGCAGAAATTGCTTATTGATCAAGGAACCTCTAGCAACCTCTGGAGGAACCCTAGGGTTCCATGGAGCCCATAGCAACCTCTGAAGAAATCCTAGGGTTCCATGGAACCCTGGTTGAAAAACCCTGATATAACCCAACGAAATTTTATTATAAAAAAGAGTGACACTTCCCCTTTAACCCTAAAAAGGGTAACGAGGAGATGGGGATATTTAATGTGCCCAAAATTAGACAAAAAGAAAGATCTATAAAAACACATGTTTATTTTTACAATAAAAACTTTATCTTCCAGTTCATTAAAGCAATTGTGCACAGCTGAAAATGTCAACATTCAATGTTTACAGTAGGACCAGTATGTAAGAATATCTATGGATCAATGCTTTTCGCCCAAAAACAGGGCTTCCTCAATATTCCTTTGTTTCCAGAGGATTCTGGAAAAGAGCCAGGGAGGAGAGTGAGAGTGACATGGAGCGTATCTGGGAGCCCTAACCAATCCCCAACTAAGATTGGCAGGGGGCAGGCCTCCTATATATACTCATGGTCAGCCTGTTGTGGGAGGAGTTGTCGGGTGGAAGAAATTAATGATAGATTGTTAGGCTGTGGTGGCCCTTGAGGGACCCCCTTCCTGGGGGGAGGGGGTTAAATTGGGAGCTGGGAGGGAGCCTCTCTTTACAAGGTCATTGAGAGGTGTCCTGGAACAGGAGCAGGATAACGATAGCAGGGAGCACTGCCAGGAAAGTCATTCAGGAGGGATCCATGCCGGGGTCGGTGAGTGAGAAGCACAGTAAAAATCTCTGGGAGAGACATGCCAGGATTGGATGTGAAGCCAGAGGGAGAGACTGTGGTGTTGTTGAAGTTGAGTTGCTGCAACCAGGAGGGCTGGCAGGATTTGTACAGGACTTTCTGGGATCAGTAGTCCACCAAGTTTCAGTTAGCACAGATGCCCTTTCTCATTGCTATTGGTTGCTACATCAAAGGGGACTGCAGACCCCTTCCAGCGAATAGCTATTATTCAACTGTTGGGACTTATTCTGAGTGAGGCCTAACCATGTGCTAATGGTGACCGGAATCTAGGATTGTGTAGTAGAGAAAGCAAGTGATCTAAAGTAGTGTGATGGAGGAGTGTGGAGCTTTAGAGACTGCCAATATAGATTCAAGACGATTGCTCAATTCATCAAGGTTTATTATCTGGGCATTCCATGACCCCTTTTTCCCATCCAAGTTTAATCGCCTAATAAAAACAACAAAAAACAAGTAAAAGACTGTTCATTGACTGGAGAAAGTGTGCCTGAAATGGATGTCTGACCAAGCAGGGTGATGTGTGCCGTTGAAATACGCAGCGACCCCACGGGGGCACCGCTACATGGTTGCATTGTAACAAGATCAAAAACTTGCCCCATGGAGGTTCTGGAGGATCTGATCTAAAGCTACAAAGGAGCACTTGCCAAAACCTGGGATCAAACCAGGGACCTTTAGACCTTCACTGAAAGTCTAAGGCCCCGTATACACGACCGGTTTTCTCGGCAGAATCCAGCAAGAAACTCGATGGGAGATGTATTCTGCTGAGAAAAACGGTCGTGTGTACACTTTTCGCCGAGAAACCCGTTGGGAAACTCGTCGAGCCAAACAGAGAGCATGTTCTCTATTTCCTCGTTGGGCAATGGGAAAATTTGGCTCGACGAGTTTTCTGACAGCCGAACAAGGAACTCGACGAGAAAAACTATGTGTTTTGCCCGTCGAGTTTCTCGGTTGTGTGTACGGGGCCTTACGCTCTTCCAACTGAGCAATTTTGGCCTGTTAATGCTCCCAATGAATATGTAAGATGGATCATAATGATAATAAAATGCTGCATGCCTACCGAAGGGGGATGATGGTTCTCCAGTACTAATGACATGGAAATGATTGTGATAGGAGACATGAACTGGGAGGTATAACATTTATTTTATTACGTATGGAGACATTTTGGAGCCTAATCTTTTGTACTAATATATAAAAAACAGGGTGCAATCAGCGCAAATATATAGATCAAAAAATGATGATATTAAAGTGTATTTATGTGATACAGACCCCCAGGGTTCAGATCACTGGTAATGCCAGCTGAACACTAAGGGAAATTCGCAAAAATCCTAAGCAAGTAAAAAATAAAATAGAAAAAGTGCAGCGCAAAACTCAAATATATAAATGATACTGGTATACTCAAACACCAATACCATAAGTGTGAATATGAATATGCAGAAGAAAAAAAAAAATATTAAAAATTAAATACAATTCAAACAAACAGTCCAAAAGTCCATAAGTGTCAGAAGATGAGTGAATTAAACGAAAATAAATCTCCACCACGTGACAATCCACCAAAATTTTGAAGTGATCCCTCCACCGTTGTAGATGGCTACTCTCACCTTCATATATGGACCACTGAGTTAACAGATGGTCAATAAAGCAAATCAAATAGGCAGGTCATGAACAGGAACCAGGCTGATGTATTAGATCCTCATAAGACAACCAAACCGCAAAGGACAGGTGCATGTAAAGAGATAATCACAGACTAAGTGCTCACTGTTGCAATGTGTGGATTTATTCTTTAAAAGAAGCAAAAGTCAGGCTACTCACATTTGGCCAGACAAAAAACGGCATGAAGTAACAATCTTTAGGAATGAACAGCAGATGAGCGACGTGATGTTTCAGCCTGAAACATCACGTCGCTCATCTGCTGTTCATTCCTAAAGATTGTTACTTCATGCCGTTTTTTGTCTGGCCAAATGTGAGTAGCCTGACTTTTGCTTCTTTTAAAGAATAAATCCACACATTGCAACAGTGAGCACTTAGTCTGTGATTATCTCTTTACATGCACCTGTCCTTTGCGGTTTGGTTGTCTTATGAGGATCTAATACATCAGCCTGGTTCCTGTTCATGACCTGCCTATTTGATTTGCTTTATTGACCATCTGTTAACTCAGTGGTCCATATATGAAGGTGAGGCCTCGTACTCACGACCAAACATGTCTGCTGAAACTGGTCCGCGGACCAGTTTCAGCGGACATGTTCGTTCGTGTGTAGGCAGTAACGTACAGAATTCCAGCAAACAATCGTCGGCCAGACCGTTTTCCAACGAACAACTGTTTCCTGGTCTTGCTTTAAAACAGTCTGCTGGAATCGTGTCCGTCAGACATGTTCGGTCGTCTGTACACAAAAGCAGCGTACAAAAACCCCGCGCATGCTCAGTCCAAATGAGGAGACGGGAGCGCTCGTTCAGGTAAAACTCGCGTTTCTTTGGGATATGGCACATTCGTCATTAGAAACCTTTTATTCTAGCAAGAGAACAATGTCTTAAAAAGGCGCACTAAACCACATTTTAAAGCCTCGTTTTATTAATTCTTCTCTTGCTAGAATAACCCCGTTCTCTTGCTGATGCAATTTCATTAGAGTTGTCCCATACTAAAATGTCACATTTCTTGCTTGTGATGTAATCCTTTAATAATGTTTTCTATGCCAGACGTGTGTTTTGGTTGGTGGTCCTCCATAATTTAGAGTAGTCATTTTTGTAAAGGAATGTGCATTTTTTAAATTTTTTTTTTTGTTTCTAGTTATGTCACCATTTAAACTTTTTTTTTTTTACATGTTTTTTTCTTTTTTTTTTTTTTTTTTGGTGTTTCATTAGAGAATATTAAACCATGTTGGCACACCAAATGTCCCCCCCCCCCCCAAGGAGTGTGTCCTTTGTAAATTACCCATTGTATATTTATTAAAGGTTTGCTGCCTAATAATCCCCACAGTATATCAAACAATAGACATGTTTTCAAATGAAAGCAAAAAGCCTTTTATTCAGGCAAATGTCATCACAAAAAATAAAAAGAACGGCAGCACTAGAATAGATAGCAAACTATATGCAAACTTGCATTTCCAACATGGTGAAGGATAAACTTCCAAGCCTCAGGAGCCAAACACAAAAATATGAAGCAGCAGCACACAAACAAAGGAACCCAAACTGTGGTAGTACAAACAAGATGTCCTTTATGTGGAAGGAAATGGAAGGCAGAAAATCAACGTTTCCTCCTCTTTCCAGCCTTCCCTCCAGGCAGCCTTCCAGCGGATCGAACACGGGGTCTTGCAGGTGGGGTTGATGTGGCAGCAGGAGGATGGTGTTCCGCAAGCCGGGCCGGGTCACATAGCCCAGTGTCTGGGGTCAGCAGGCCCTTCTGCATCCACCAAAGGACCTGGTTCATCAGGGCCTTTGCCAGTCTTCTCTGGTCCTCCTCCCCTTCATTTAAATCATGGGCCAATGAGGCACTGAAGGCCTCTGTGGGGTTGAGGGGGGCCCTCATGATGGCGCTTGCCTCCTGGATCATGCGGAGGCTTGCCTCCTCCACAGGCCTCAACTGCCTCCTTCGGCCTGATGGCCTCACCTGGGGGGGAGAAGACTGGCTGGTGGTGCTTCTCCTGGCCGGGTGGACCTGCTGCAGGCCACTGGGCCCAGCCTCCTCCTGGCTGCCACTGACCCCGGCCTCCTCCTGGCTGCCACTGACCCCGGCCTCCTCCTGGCTGCCACTGACCCCGGCCTCCTCCTGGCTGACAGACACCTGAGGATCTGCCACCTCCTGGCTGATCTCTTCTTCCTGTGTGGAAAAAAAAGGAATTTTTTTACAATTTCGCTAAATAAAACCACACTCATTTTCATGTTTTTCGTTTAGTATTTTCTGTTCATTATTACTTGAATACACTCTACTTCTGACCCCTGCAGTTGTCATCCCTGACACCTATTTGTCTGTACACCTTTTTGTTTGCTTTTTCCCAGCTTGGTTATTTTTTTACAATATCTAATCATTAATCCACCAAGAATTCTTTACGCCATAAATATAGAGGAAACTACTATACCTCCTCATCGAAGGGTGGCAGATCTGCATCTCTGTCAGCCAGGCCCTCTTCCTCCGACTCTGCAGGGCTGTGGTCATCTGGGGAATGTCCGCTGGAAGGTAGCATGGAGGAAAGGTTGCAAGAAAGACTGGACATCGTTTTCCTGCCTTCCATTTCGTCCCGCAAAAAAGCCATCTGTTTATAATACCACAGTTTGGGTTCCTTTGCTTGTCTTGCTGCTGCTCCCGATTTTTGGCTTTTATTAGCTTTGTATGCTCTCCTGTATGTGCTTCTGAGGTTGGCAAGTTTATCCTTCACCATGTTGGCAGTGCATCCTGGCACCCAAGTTTGCATATAATTTGCTAGCTCTTCTAGTGCTGCCGCTCGTACCTCTTTATTGCAATATAAAGAGTGCTTTGAATTCCACAGGATGGGCGTGTCCTGGTATTTTTGAAGTAAGGCCTCTATAGATTCCTTGCTTTGTAGGAGGTCCATTGTAATTTTTGCAAAATTATATTTCTTTTTGAGTCTAGATTACAAAAACATAAACCACAGAAAAATAAATATTCCAAAGGATCAGCGTTGACCTTGATCTAATATGTGTCTTCAAATTTATTACCTATATCTAATTCCAAACACAGTCTCTCTTGTTTAAACAATGATTGGCAGCTCGGCCGCATTGCTTGTACCAAACATTGATTTGCTAGATGCAGAGCCATTGTTCACATTGCAGTAAATATTTTAAATATATAAAATTAAACAATGCTTACAAATGACAGTTTTCATCTAGGCACTCTTTCATGTGTAAATCTCATGCCCCTGACAATGGATGACATAAAAGACACTTCCTAATGACCTCTGTACAACCAACACTTGAACAATACTTTGCCTGATCTGAATACACCATTCAAAAACTTGTCAATGAGGTACAGCATTGTTCACATCTCTATTTTGTGAGGTGTCCAAAAGCATTTGGATACCAAAATAACATTGTGGTACCCCATAGACAGAATAGCTTAAAAAGGGTGCAACCAACAGCCCAAACCCCCATCCCATGTGTCTACATTTTCAAGGCCTCTGCTGATCACATTTTTAATTTCCTTACCTTCCTGTCTCTCGCTCCTCGTTTCTCACGCTCGCCTAATTACCGCGTAAGATGCGTAATCACGGCGTAAACCTTTTAAACACTCCGCGTATTTATGAAACCCCGCCCTCGTCACCTTTGCGAGGCCCCTAATCAATGAGTTTAGGAAATATGGCGTTAACTGTGTATGTTCTGGATGCGCTCGAAGATTCTCCGCGTAACGGACGTAAACACGTTGTTTGCATTCTCTACACTCCGCGTATGTATTAAACGCCGCCCTCTTCTCCGCCCATGGCGTAAGAATTCATCTTTTCCACGCCCATAATCTCTGTGGGAAAGGAAAGATGGCGATGTCACACGAGCGGGCACGATGCTCTCATGCCACAAGTGAAGGGACAGAGGCAGGGACGTCCCGATCAAGGAAAAGAAGATATAAAGCCACTAATATGCGGTTCCAGGAAATGGTGGAGTTAGTTTACATCATGCGAAAGAAGGACTATGATGGTGAATTAGGGCCATACAAGACCCCTAACCGCCGAAAGGCACATATTATGGACAAGGTGGCGAGGAGAATGCAGAGGATGTTTGGGATCACCAGGTCCAAGGAACAGCTGAGGAAACGATGGTCAGACTTAAAATTGAGGGAGCCACATCAGATGAAGAAAATACTTAAAATTCTGCGTAAAAGTAAGTAAATATATATTGGGGTTGGGGGGGGGGGGGTGATTGTCTGCAATAATGTGTTGCCATGTATATTTCACCATCTGCCTCCTTGGCCTGCTTGTAATTTTAAAGACATGTTGTCATTTATTTTTTAGGACATAAATAACTACATATTTACAAACAGTGTTCTTAGTAAACAACGTAACATCACATAGTTTATCAGAAAGGCTCGGTTATTCCAGGAACAACACACCTGGACATGGCTCACTGGCCAAAAACTTTGTTTGTAAACATTGTGTAAAAGCTAGTTCTAGAAAAAAAAAGTATGATAATGGGAAAGGCAAACAGGATTCATTCTAAAAACAGTGGTAATAAAGCAGATGTTTTCACATCTGCAATGCAGAGCACCTGTGTCTCCACAAATCAAAAATGGGTTTTGGTAGGGTCTCCCAGAAATACAGTTTAGGGGGGACATCCATGTGTGTCACTTTGCTAAAAAGGGGCAGGATCAGAGCTTGCCATATAGAAGTAATTGCAAAATGTAGGTTTGGTGAAAGATAAAAGTAACTAAATGAAAGCATCTTCTAAGCAATGTGTGCGATTTATGCTCTCCAATATCTGTGTGCTGATGAGTCTACATTTTTTTTGGTTTATTTCAGGGGAAAGAAGTCGCCAGCATTTGGAGGAGGCAGAGAGGGCCAGACAAGGCCAAAATCTGCCATCTCAACATGTGGAGGAGGAGGAGGATGTGGAAGGAGAAGAGGATGTGGAAGGAGAAGAGGATGTGGAAGGAGAGGAGGATGTGGAAGGAGAGGAGGATGTGGAAGGAGAGGAGGAAGGAAGAAAGGAGGAAGGAAGAGAGGAGGAAGAAGTAATTTTGGACTTAGAAGTCATAGCAGATGAAGGGCAAGTGGCGGAAGAACAATTTGGCGAATTGAAAGAAGGTGGATTGATGGATGAAGGAGGAGTCCAAGATGATGGGGAAGTGGTGGAAGAAGGAGGAGTGATTGAAGATGATGGGGAGGTGGTGGAAGAAGGAGGAGTGATAGAAGATGTCGAAGAGGTGGAAAGGAGAAGCCCATCAGGTCAGTGTCACCCTAGCTTGATTCAAAAAAACATATGTAGATAGGCCTCATCGAAAAAGAATGTTGTAAATGCCTTTTTTTTTGTTGGTTTTAGGGGAGGAGGATGGTGTGCCAATATTTTCACGTGCAAGTGCTGCTATAATTATTCAGCAGGTAATGGAGTGCAGCACTGAAATGCACAATATGCGTGAAAGGATGTTTCTCATGGAACAGAATGTAACCAATGTGCTTTTGGAATGCAGCACGGAAATGGACAATATGCGGCAAAGAATGATGGTCATCGAATCTAATTTTAAGAACATTATTGACATGATGGGCCGTGTCAAAGACTGAAACACCCCCCGCCCATCCCCCGCCCCCACAAACATTTTTACAGTTTTAATAATGAATACGCCAAAATTTGAAGATACACACACAGTGTGCCAACATGTGCTATCTGCCATCACAGAATATCTAATGTCTGTGCTTTGTGGGTCCAACCCCCTCCTCCATCCTCAAGTAGTTGAGAGGAAGGGTTTGCTCCCACAAAACACAGACATTGATCACCCATGATGTCAGATAGCACATGTGGCCATTTGTCTGTTGAACCAATGACATTTGGCGAGTTTGCACTGAATGTGTGTATCTTCCAATTTTGGCGTGTTCCAGTGTGAAAGCACACCATGACTGACTGCTGTTGTGAGTTTTTATATTTTTGGAATTGGATTTTGTTACTTTTTGACCATGTTGAACATTTTGGGATACTATAAAGTTTAGACCATAAAGAATAAACAACGGTAAAATTTTTTAAAAATATATATATAGAATTATAAATCTCTCTAATCACTGAATTTAGTGAAGTAGAGATTTGACTCCAAATTCTCACCTAAAAATTTAGTTGGAGAAAAACACACCAAAAAAAAAAAAAATGTTAAAAAAATTATTGTTTTTTGTGCATAAAAAATATGCCCAAAAAAAACATTAAGGCGCTAAACACCCCACCAAATATAATCTATATATATATATATATGTAAACAATAAATCTAACTATATTTGATAAAAAAAAAAGTGAACTTGTTAATAAATGTATAATCTGCATAATATTTTTGGTTGAATTACCTGAAAAAAAAAAAAAATTTTAAAATAATTTTTTGGACTCCTAAGTACAAAAGCAGGGAGTAATGAAAAATATATAAACTAATTTTGGGGGTCATGAACAAGCAAAAATTAAAATACTTGACCTCAAAATTTACAAATGGAGTTGCTTCTTATTTCTAGACTCAATACCCTGTTTGTAGATGAGTGAATACTGTGCAAAATGTGGTTAGTTACTAAAAGTGGAGAAATCAATTATGCATTACAATTGAAGAAGTTAGTTAGAGAACCAGGAAGACAGAGAAAAAGAGAAAAAGCATTAATGACAAACAACTGTATAAAGTCCAATGGTCTAATTATTTATTATTTTTGAGAATATTCCTTTCTTTGGGGGCCGAATTAGAAAGAAATATGATCTGGCATAGCAATGGCCCCCCGACCCATGAAGTACTCAACATATTTGTCGCGTACCTCACGAGCTGATTGGGGGGCCAAGCCAGCGCGACCAGTGTCCAGCCCGGGAAGGGGATCTGAGGGTAGTCTTGCCTCAGAACCGATGTCGGGTAGGTACGTCTGGGAGTGCCTGCGTAAAAAGTTGTGCAAAATGCAGCAGGCAAATACAACGGTGTCCAATTTATATTCCGCCAGATGTATCGATGTCCTGAACAGGCGGAACCGGTTGGTGAGTATCCCAAAGGCATTCTCGACTACCCTCCGAGCCCTGGCCAACCGAAAATTAAACACACTCCTCTCTGAGGTGAGGGTCCTCTGGGGAAAAGGCCGCATGAGGTGAGGACCAAGCCTGAAAGCCTCGTCCGCTAGGAACACAAACGGAAGTCCTTCCACATTATCTTCATCTGGTGGCAATGCCAGACCACCAGCTTGGAGACGATCATAGAAATCAGTCCGTGCGAACACTCCCCCATCAGACATCCGGCCGTTCTTCCCCACGTCCACATATAGAAACTCATACTGTGCCGACACCACCGCCATCAACACAATACTATGATAACCCTTGTAATTATAATAGTACGACCCCGAGCGGGGTGGGGGCACAATGCGGACGTGTTTCCCATCTATTGCTCCACCGCAGTTTGGAAAATCACACCGCTGGGCAAATTGGGAAGCCACAGACTGCCATTCCTGTGGGGTGGAGGGTAGCTGTGGGGACAAACAAAAAAAGAGATTTAGTACTTTGTAACAAAAACATCCTACAAGCATCCTTGTGACAGTTCACAGTATTAAAATTGCATTAGAAAAATGTGCATGGAGAATTTGGGAAATGAAATATATAGGGCCACTTCATTAAGAGACTCCACAGCCCTCTGATGGGGACAATAAAAGTTTGAAGGGGGGGGGGGGGACACAAAAACCAAAAAGTCCTGTTTTAAAAAATGGCAAGGTGGGTTTGTCCCTAGGATAGCATGCTGGACAGGTTAATATTGGGTAAGGGACAAATATGCAGGTAGGCCAAGAATAAAACATGTAAAGCTGATATCAACATGCATAGGGAGAAAAGGGAACGTTAGTTAAACACACAGCATATCTGGGAAAATAAAAAAAAAGTTAGTTGGCCACATTATTAGAGCCAGGAAACTTACCTTAATATACTCCTCATGCAGAACTTTGATGATGGCAGCACACGTGTCCGGTATGATGACCCCAAGCGCCTGCGGAGAGATGCCTGTCGAGAACTTGAGGTCCTGCAGGCTCCTCCCAGTCGCCAGGTACCGCAACGTGGCAATAAGCCTCTGCTCGGCCGTGATGGCTTGGCGCATCACAGTGTCCTGCCTCGTGATATAGGGGGACAGAAGATCCAGCAGACGGTTGAATACGGGGTCCGTCATGCGGAGAAAATTCCTAAAGTCATTAGGATTATTCTCCTGGAGTTCCCTAAGCAGAGGCATATGTGAGAACTGGTCACGCTGGCGCAACCAATTCTTGGTCCAGAAACGCCTCCGCCCCCTGTTTCTGGCCAAAGTACTGGACAAATGAACATATCCAGCAGCCATCCCATAAACAGCACCAACTCGCGAAAATTGACGCTGCTGCTCCATCATGGCTTCAAACCGGCCGGCTGGTCAGTCAAGAACACACTGAAACAGAAAGCACTCGCAAATCCAGCACTACCTGCGACAAACGCGTGACAAACAGATACGAGCGCACAGGATGCAACTGCTAAAGCAGAAACAACCTGCTTGCCTATAGCCGAATGACAACTACGTTACCGCAAGCACACACACTGAACCCGTGAATACACGCTGTCAAAGCCTGGAGACCGAGAAGCGCGAATCAGCTCTAACCAAACCTTCACTAACACGAGCAAACCCGTAACTAGCAAAAGAGGAACAGAGGGCGGCGCCATTAACTTTGGTATTCCCCTTTATAGTGACGTCGTACGTAGTTTACGTGCACGCGTTCCGGTACGACGGGAATTTGGTCCGCTGGTGTGTACACGCCAGCGGAACAAAACACAAATCAGCCTTGTACGCCGGAAACTGTCGGGCAGACAGTTTCCAGCGCACAGATCCGGTCGTGAGTACAAGGCCTGAGAGTAGCCATCTACAACGGTGGAGGGATCACTTCAAAATTTTGGTGGATTGTCACGTGGTGGAGATTTATTTTCGTTTAATTCACTCATCTTCTGACACTTATGGACTTTTGGACTGTTTGTTTGAATTGTATTTAATTTTTAATATTTATTTATTTTTTTTCTGCATATTCATATTCACACTTATGGTATTGGTGTTTGAGTATACCAGTATCATTTATATATTTGAGTTTTGCGCTGCACTTTTTCTATTTTATTTTTTAATCTTTTGTACTGTCCAAAAACAAAATATTCTTCTTTTCACATTTTTTTTTTTTTAACTAATTTGGATGTAGTTATGTGAAGTCTTGTTGTGGCACCCTTAAAGACCCAACATAGTTTGTATATTTTCATATTGAGCTACAGATGGGATGTTGGTGCCAATATTCTAATCAATTGATTATTGAGGGTCGTACTAATGAAATGTGCATAGTGTTTCTCACCCCTATCCATGAAAATTGGCAGGTGTACATACTGTATATCTAGACTGATACTTCCATTATACCATTTGGTGTTTGTCCTCCATGTCTAAGGGCTTCCAACCCTGCCCAAGAGTGATATAGTTGTAAAATATGGGGCAAGAATTCCCACCCTCCTGTCATTCATCATTACTTGGATTAACCAATATAAATAAAAGAGAACCATCATATACTAGGAAAATTAGAGGACAACCAATATAGAATAAGATGATTCTAGGCTTTTGGAGAGCATCAAATATCAGTCGATTTTATTCTCTAACTTCTCAGAGTTGAGGGAGTTGTCCATTTTTGTTCATTAGACTGCATTCGATGCACAGGTGTTTTGTACATCCATGTAGGACAGTCCCATTAATTTTTTTTTTTCTTGTCTGTCTGATGGTTTGACATTGCAGCTCTGTGGCTGCAGAATCCGACAGTGTTGATAATTGTCCATGGTTTCTGGGTTTTGGTAGTAGTCCATGGTTTCTTGGTTTCCATATTGGCCCATGATTTCTTGGTTTCGGTAGTTGTCCATGGTTGGTTGGTGTTGGTATTTTTTCATGTTTTTTTGGTTTTGGTAGTTGTCCATGGTTTCTTGGTTTCGGTAGTTGTCCATGGTTTCTTGGTTTCGGTAGTTGCCCATGGTTTCTTGGTTTTGGTAGTTGCCCATGGTTTCTTGGCTACGGTAGTTGCCCATGGTTTCTTGGCTTCGGTAGTTGCCCATGGTTGCTTGGTTTCGGTAGTTGTCCATGGTTGCTTGGTTTCGGTAGTTGTCCATGGTTGCTTGGTTTCGGTAGTTGTCCATGGTTGCTTGGTTTCGGTAGTTGTTCATGGTTTTTTGTTTTGGTAGTTGCAGTTTTGGTAGAGAATGTACATTGGGGAGTATACGGCGGTGGGTTGCATGTGCAGGGAGAGGCGTGCGGAGTGTATGGTGCTCCTGCCACTGTGACATGGGTGCAGTGTCTGTCAGAATACAGTGGCCTCCACCCCCAGGGGGCCCATGTGCAGTGCACACGTAGATGATACACCACTGCACTGCATCCCAATAGACATGAATGGGACTTTTTTGACTGCATGGGATCACAGGTGTTTCGTGCATTCACGTAAGGCAGTCCCGTTAATTTCTTGTGTTTTTTTTTTCTTATGTTTTATTTGCATTTTGCTGGTTTTGTTGTGTTTTTTTTTTGTCTGATGGTTTGGCATTGCAGCCCTGTGGCTGCAGCATCCGACTGCTTGGTGTTGGTAGCTGTTCATGGTTGCTTGGTTTAGGTAGATGTCCATGGTTGTTTGGTGTCTGTAGCTGTACATGGTTGCTCGGTATTGGTAGTTGTCCATGGTTCCTCAGTTTTCGACAGCGGTCCATGGTTGCTTGGTGTTAGTAGTTGTCCATGGCTTCTCGGCTTTCAGTAGTTGTCCATGGTTGCTCGATGTTGGCAGTTGTCCATGATTTTCCATTTGGGTGCATAGGATGCTTTGTGCTTCCACATAAGGCAGTCCCATTAATTTCTTGTGGTTGTTTGCCTATTGTGTTTTTTTTTTGCATTTTGTTGTGGGGTTTTGGTTTCTTGTCTGTCCTATGGTGTGACATTGCAGCCCTGTGGCTGCAGCATCCGACTGCTCGGGGTCAGTAGCTGTCCATGGTTGCCTGGTTTCAGTAGTTGACCATGGTTTCTTGGTTTCGTAGTTGTCCATGGTTTCTTGGTTTCGGTAGTTGTCCATGGTTTCTTGGTTTCGGTAGATGTTCATGGATGCTTGGTTTCGGTAGTTGTCCATGGTTTCTTGGTTTCGGTAGTTGTCCATGGTTTCTTGGTTTCAGTAGATGTCCATGGTTGCTTGGCAGCAGTTTGTGGGTTTTTGGTTTCGTTATTTGCAGTTTTGGTAGGGAATGTACATTGTGGAGTGTACGGTGGTGGGTAGTATGTGCAGGGAGAGGCAAGCAGAGTGTATGGTACTTCCGCCACTGTGTCATGTCTCATCCATGGGTGCAGTGTCTGTCAGAGCACAGTAGCCCCCCCCAAAGGGCCCCATGTGCAGTGCACACATTGCGCCCATAGATGATATGCCACTGCACTGCGTCCCAATAGACATTGTGATGGTATGCGAGGTGAGATACATGACCATTTCTACATTTCACCTCGCATTCAGTCCATTGTAAGGGACTGAACCGGAATCTGGTCCGGTTTTTCCAGCCTCTGTGGCAGGCTGGGTTCCGGTCCGGATGTTCAGGTCCACTGGAGTCCACAGTCAGCTGGACTTTAAAAGCTACAGGAAGAGAGCACAGCAGGGCTCTGGTTTGGAGACTCAGGAGGGAACCTGAGTGAGAGGAGCTCTGTTACAGTGGATTAAAAACTCCTGCACAGGTTCGAACAAATGGTACTCTTTCCACCTTATTCAAGATTAATAACGGAACCCGTCAGTGTTTTCCGTTATCTCTATTATTATATGTGATCACAATGGAGCACTTAGCAATAGCTTTATACGTCATAACCCTTCTATACACGGTGTCACTATTAATGAGACTATAAAACCTCACTTTATGCAGATGACGTTTTACTTTATATAACATCACCAAGGATTAGTATTCCGTCTATTATAAAAGAATTCAATTTCTTTAGATGTTTAAGCAACTTTGATGGCCGCCGCACACACGTTGATTGATGATGTATTTATGAACTGTTGACGCTCATGAGTGTTCCTTCTGTTTTCTTATTTAGCATTGCTAGGAAATGTCACAATGCAAAGGTTATATAACAAGGAAGTTGCGTTTATGTTTTACACTTTTATCGTCAATCACTAAGGCCTTACTTTTGCTTTCTGATTGTACAATAAAACAGAAGTCTCCTTTGTTTCATCAGAGCGGTTTCTGTTTTACCCATGGATTCTTCCAACAGCCTCTTTCTATATGAGTGAGGTTTACATGCGATCACTCAGATTACATAAATACCTTTTGTTTGTTTCCTGGCATAGTAGTAGCGGGATAGCTTAAATCTGGTAGATCATGGATCATGGCTTTTTTAGAGGACTGCATCCCCAGAACATGTGCATTGGTTACCCAGTATAGGGCGAGTTCCGGGGTGAAAGAGAAGCTTTGGAGAGAAGATGTGCGCAAACTTGCGTAATAGGGCCGATAAGAGGATGTAGTTTAATATTGTGATAGTAATGCGTAGCACCAGGGTTCTCTATGGAGGGGAATGAGACTTTGGGCTTGCTCCAATTGATGCCATAGTTTGGTTTTCCAGTCTATTAGCCTACTTTAGAGTGTTGCATGGTATTAAGTATGGATGTCCGGCATCGCCAGGCCTCCATGTTGTTTAGGTAGGGAAAGTAGTTTGCTGGCCCATATGAATTTTATGAACGTTTGTTTAAAGTAACGTGTGAGGATGTGGATAGGTAGCGCCTGAAAGAGATACAGGAATTTAGGGAGAATACTCATTTTGAGTATATTACCACGTGTTAAGGAGGTTCCAAACTGTTTTTAGGAGAGGGGGGAAGTTGAGATCGAAAAGTTTTGAGAACCTGGGGGGAGGGGGCATGCCCAAATATTTCAGGGCGTTGTCCGTCCATCTTAATTTAAAGTTTGCTTGGAGGTGTGTAAGATGTGATTGTGGTATACCAACACCCATCGCCTCTGATTTGGAAAAATACATTTTTAGGTTGGAGAGTGCGCCATATGTTTCAAATTCGAATAGTAGGTTTGGAGATGATTGGGTTTGTAAGTAAGAACATCATATTGTCTACATAAGCTGATATTTTTTGTTGCGAGTGTCCCACTTCAATACCGGAGATATCTGGATTAAGCCTCAGATTGACACAGGAAAGGTTCCAAGGATAGGGCAAAAAAGAGGGGTAAGAGCGGGCATCCCTGTCTCGTCCCCTTAGTAATCAGAAAGGGGATAGAAGTCACTCCATTGGCCCTGACCCTGGCTGACGGGCCAGAGTATACGGAAGAGATCCAATTGAGCATAGTGCTCCCCAAGCCCGCATGTCTCAGGGTCGCGAACATAAAGGGCCATTGCACCCGATCGGGTTTATAGCGCAAAAAATTAAAACTGCAGAGGTGATCAAATACCACCAAAAGAAAGTTCTATTTGTGGGAAAAAAAGGACGTAAATTTTGTTTGGGTGCAACGTTGCACGACCGCACAATTGTCAGTCAAAGCAACGCAGTTTCGAATCGCAAAAAAGTGCTGTGGTCAGGAAGGGGGTAAATTCTTCTGGGGCTGAAGTGGTTAAACCAGTTCTCTAGTCATTACAATTTGGTCCTTGTTGTCAAAGCTGTTCAAATCCTTACATTTGCCTATTTTTTTCCTACTGTCAACGCATCAATTTCAGGGACAACATGTTCACTTGCTGCCTAATATTATTCCACCCACTTTTAGCTGCCATTGTAATAAAATAATTAATGTTATTCACTTTACCGGTCAGTGGTCATAATGTCATGGCCAATCAGTGTATATCAGAAAACCACTGAGAGGAATTTATTCTGGAGCAGTGTGTGTATGGAATCCAACCAGCATCTAGCTTTCAATTTCAAAGCTTAAAGGGGTTGTAAAGGAAAGCATTTTTTTTTTTTTTTCATAATAAGCATCCTTTACCTGCAGACATTCCTCTTTTCACTTCCTCATTGTTAGTTTTTGCTCAGCAGTTGCTCTATTTCTTCTCTGTTCTGTTCACTTCCTGCTTGTCTGATTTTACTGACCACCGTGAAGGGAGGCTTTACTGCGGTGGTCAGTGACGTGCTCGCCCCCTCCTGGGAACTACGGGCCAGATTCACAAATGAGATACGACGGCGTTTCTCCTGATACGCCGTCGTATCTCTGTTTCTATCTATGCGACTGATTCATAGAATCAGTTACGCATAGATAGGCAGAAGATCCGACAGGTGTAATTGTTTTACACTGTCGGATCTTAGGATGCAGTACCGCGGCCGCCGCTGGGGTGAGTTTGCGTCGTAAATCAGCGTTGGGTATGCAAATTAGGAGTTACGGCGGATCCACAACGGTTTTTCGCGTTTGCTACGTCGCCGCTAGTCTAGTTTCCCGTCGCAAAGTTAGTCTTTTTTTTGGTGCCCTAACTTTAGTCAGCAAGCGTATTGCTGTCTAAAGTATGGCCGTCGTTCCCGCGTCGAAATTCAAAATTTAACGTCGTTTGCGTAAGCCTGTTCCGGGAATATGGAAGTACGCTACGCGCGTCGCCGTTCAAAAAAATGACGTCACCGCACGCAAAGCACGGCGGGAGTTAAGAAACGGAGCATGCGCAGTAGGTCCGGCGTGGGAGCGCGCCTAATTTAAATAGCACACGCCCATTTAAATTGGCCCGCCTTGCGCCGGCGTAGTTTTCATCGCAAGTGCTTGGTGAATCAGGCACTTGCGATGAAAAATTGCGGCCGTGTAACGTATCTAGGATACGTTACGCCGCTGCAATTCTACGTGAATCTGGCCCTACATCTGTGTGGCAGGACGCTCTCTACATGTTAGAGACTTCAAGTAGGTGTGAATTACTGGGCGTGCTGCAATGCATACTGGGAAATGTAGTTCTTACATGAACGAGTGATGCAAACCAGGAAGTGAATGAGAGAACAGAAACTAGAATGCCGGAGGTGATATAGATGAAGGAATTTAATAGGTATTTACTCGTTTTTTTAACAGAATCATTACACTATTCTGTCTGTCTACCTTGCAGACATTAATTTTAGGCAACATTTTTTTTTTCTTTACAACTCCTTTAACTGAAGAAGCTGATGGTAAAAGCTGATTGGTTATTATGCACAGCTGCTCCAGTTTTTGGAAATTCCCCCCATTGTGTAAATATAGTATATATATAGAGTGCCCCTTTAGTAGTGTGTGCCTGGCTAGGGACTTGTGAATGGTGA
Organism: Rana temporaria; assembly: GCF_905171775.1. Taxonomy (NCBI): domain Eukaryota; kingdom Metazoa; phylum Chordata; class Amphibia; order Anura; family Ranidae; genus Rana; species Rana temporaria. The sequence goes on from NC_053492.1 coordinate 436,923,913, forward strand.
CATCATTTGTTGACAAGCACTCAGAAGGTGAACAAGAAACCTTGTGGTGTGATAAGTACAGTGACTAAGCTGTTTTTTTTCCCCTGGCTTCTTCCTGTACAGCACAGCGTTACTGCCAGCATTGTGTGCGTCTCAATAGATCCTCACATCACAGTGACACCATGCTCTGCCTTTATTAAAAATGTCACCAAAACGGCGAGAGAGGGCAAAAGCCCCCTAACTCAATTACTCCTACTGGGTGAGTTATATTTGGTTATATTTCCCAAAAACGACAGCATGACAGACATCCCATCAGTGCTGTTTTCTGCTGCAATAAACAAAGTTTACTTCATCCTAACTTCCAATTCCAAATTCTTATTTTCCACTGACCCCCCCCCCCCCCTTTCCCACTCTCATATTTGGATCAATATATATATCCAGAGCTTTTTTTCCTATAGAAAATAGGTGTAGGAACTAAACCACAATCCTCAAAACCCACAGGGGTGTGCTATGTGCAGAGTTCTTGGGTGTGCTTGTTACATCGTACAAAGTTTAGGGGTGCGCTACCTACAGAGTTCAGGGGTGCACTTGGTACATAGTGCAGAGTTCAGTGGTGTGTTTCCCGAACTAGAGATAGAGAACTGAGTTCCACCAAGTTCCAGCTGAAAAAAAGCCCTTTATATATCTATATAGATATAGAATGGAACCTCGGTTTAAGAGTAACTTGGTTTGCGAGCGTTTTGATTTGCGAGCAACTTTTTTTTTAAATTCTGACTCGGTTTGCGAGTGTTGATTTGCAAGACAAGCAGAATTCAAGCTAAATAGACCTGCAGTACCTCATTTGGCCTGAGCTACGGGGCGCAGAAGCCGAGCATTGGCATGCAGTACCTCATTTGACCTGAGGTACGGAGGCGCAGGAAACTAGCCAAAGTGTCCTCAAACCTTTTCGGCGCTCTCTGGCGTCTCCCCACCTCTGGCTGCATTCGGTATTGCATCCTATTGAAGTCAATGCGGAACAAATTATTTTCATTTCCATTGACTTCAATTGGAAAACTTTGATATGCGAGTGCTTTGGATTACGAGCATACTCCTGGAACGGATTATGGTTCAACTGTATAGATATGTATGTATATATACTGTGTATATGTATGTGTCTGTGTATATGTATATATATACATATAATTTTGGTGCTGCAATTTCCTAGGCAAGACTGACATTCATGCCCACCCACAGCCCCCACCCCCGAATTCTGCCTTTTACATGTGCAAAGGCAAAACAAGTATGCATGCACATAAACACCCACAGAGCCCTTTGGTACATCAGTACATGCGGCAGCGTCAGAACAGCTGGCCCTAGAGGAGGTGCAGGGCCAAAACGGGAGGGGAATGAAATTCCTCTTTAAAAAATTAAAAATACAAGATCCATGAGCATTGAGGGCTCATTTACACTTGCTTTGGTCTTTGAAGCGTGATCTGCATTCAGATAACTCTTTAGAGGGCTCTTGACAGGCAGTGAGGGGGAGCTGCATTACGATGGCGGTGGGGATGTGGTGAAAAGGGCTTGAACCCCCCTAGAGCGCTGCAACTGCGTGCATTGCACTTGGTTGTGGGGGGTTTGCAGGGCGGCACCATTAACTTAAATAGGGTCCACTTGGCTGGCTTGCACTGCACCTTTCAAAAGCAACCGGGGGTACAATTCCTGACACAAAGCAAAGGGGAAGTGATTGGCGGGTGGATTTTTACCTCCTCTCAACCGTGTGAACGAGCCCTTAGGCCAGGGCCTCCAGGAGTGTCAAACTGGCGGCCCTCCAGCTGTTGTGAAACTACAAGTCCCATCATGCCTCTGCCTGTGTCATGCTTGTAACTGTCAGCCTTGCCATGCCTCATGGGACTTGTAGTTCTGCACCATCTGGAGGGCCGCCAGTTTGACACCTGTGCCTTAGGCTAAAGTCAGATATTGCAGAGCTTTATATACTGTAAATATCATCCCTGCACCGGCACTGTTGAACTACCGTATTTATCACCCTATTACACGCACCGGTGTATAGCGCGCACCCCTAATCTAGCCCTGAAATTCCTGGATTATTTTTTTTTATACTTACAGTTTTGGTGTCTTGCCCGGCGTCCATCGGCGGCCTTGTCCAGTCCGGCGTCCTTCTGCGGCTGTCGTGGTGTCCGTGCTGTCCTCCCTGCTGTGTTTTTCAGCCGATCCCTGCTTCCCGCGCTGTGTTTGAACCACTCCGCCGACATATACCGAGCGCAGTACATTCGGGTATACTCGGGCAGGCTCGGCTCCTCTCGAGTAAAGGACGCACAGGACGTGACCGCGAGCGAAGCGGGGCCTGCCCGAGTATACCCGAGTGTACTGCGCTCGGTATATGTCGGCGCAGTGGTTCAAACACAGCGCGGGAAGCGAGTATCGGCTTATATCGTGCACCAACGATTTTGCCCTGATTTTAAGGGCAAAAAAGTGCGCGGTATATGCCGATAAATACGGTACTTTAGTCCCGGGCCATAGTAAAAAGATGGCCTCCAGGTGGCTCTATAAATCCGGGAGGCCGTCTTTTTACGGCCTCGCGTCCTCCAGCCACTGGGGGGCGCGCGCACCCAGCACGTCCCTGAGATGTCGATGCACGTGCCTGGCGGCCGCGATGTCCGCCAGGTGCCCGCGATCGGCAATGACAGAGCAGGGACGTGGAGCTCTGTGTTTAAACACAGAGCTCCACGTCCTGTCAGGGAGAGGAGACCGATGCTGTGTCCCTTGTACATAGGGACACAGCATCGGTCACCTCCCCCAGTCAGTCCCCTCCCCCCACAGTAAGAATCACTCCCAGGATACACATTTAACCCCTTCCTCGCCCCCTAGTGTTAACCCCTTGCCTGCCAGTCACATTTATACAGTAATCAATGCATTTTTATAGCACTGTTCGCTGTATTAATCTGAATGGTCCCAAAAATGTGTCCGCCGCAATATCGCAGTCCTGACAAAATTCGCAGATCGCCGTATTACTAGTAGAAAAAAATAATTAAAAAAATGTAGAATACATATCGGCCTAAACTGAGAAAAAATCTTTTTTTTTTTTTAAAAATTGATATTTATAGCAAAAAGTTAAAAATATTGTGTTTCTTTTCAAAATTGTCGCTCTTTTTTTGTTTATAGCGCAAAAAATAAAAACCGGAGAGAATATCAAATACCACCAAAAGATTCTATTTGTGGGAAAAAAAGGACGTCAATTTTGTTTGGGAGGCACGTCGCACGACCGCGCAATTTTAATTTAAAGCGACGCAGTGCTGAAAGCTGACATTTCACCTGGGCAGGCAGGGGGTATATGTGCCCAGTAAGCAAGTGGTTAAAGTATGTGTATAACCAATTTTGACTCACCTAAAATAAATAGTACATAATATACCAGACTACAAACAATCCTTATTCTATTTCCTTGCATGAGCATTTCTTTGAAATGAGCACAACACATTTCCCAGTTGTGGTAATTGTGCAATGGCAAAACCTGTTGGACACTGAAATAAGAAGCAATGGCACCATCAAAGCGGAATTTCAGGTATGCCAATTCATACATAGTTAGCACAGGCATGCGCACGGGGTGTGCCGGGGTGCACCCTAATCACCTGTGCGCAAAGATCTTTTTTTCAGCCGGGATGTGCAGGAACAGAGTTCCGCCACCTCCGGTGCTGGCCCTGTGCTTTCTGCTCAGTACTGTCACTTGCTGTCAGCCTGGCTTCTGTATTGAGAAGTGACAGTGCTCCTCTCTAAGTGGCTGCACCAAACTCTCCCTGCAGAAAGTATAATGTACAGGAAAGGAGAGGGGGTGCCAATGGCATCACTTGTGCTGGGCATCCAGGCTTTGCCCACAGCATCCTTCCCCGCCGACTGCTGCCTGTGTAACAGAGCCGAAGAAGCTTCCACAAGATCCCTCCTCGGCTCTAACAATTTTATGACAGACCACGAGGAGAAGCCAGGGTGGAAGAACATCTCCTGCCCCGCATTCAGCCGCGCATCCGGGGGGCTTGGAAAGTAAATTTATGGTGGCATTTGTACAGCTAGGGTAATGGGAGGCTGTGATGGAAGAAGAGCATTTACACTGGATGGGGGTGTTTGTTCTAGTACTAGAATGTAAAGAATGCTGTCAAGGATGGAGATTTGGGGGTAGGGGGAGAACTCGGTACTGGAGATGGGGGGAGATTTTGGGCGAAATGGGGGAGCCATTTTTGGTTTAAAGTAGCCAGTGAGTTATTCACTCCTGAATTCTGCACTTTGTACGTAGAGCACCCCTAAATCCTGCATACTGTACGTAGTGCACTCCTGAACCCTGCATGCTGTACATAATGCACTCCTGAATCCTGAACTCTGTACATAGTGCACCCCTAAACACTGCGCTCTGTATGAAGTGTACCTCTGAACCCTGCACTCTGTACGCAGCGCACCCCTGAATTCTGCACTCTGTACTTAGCACACTCCTGAACCATGCACTTTGTATGTAGCACACTCCTAAACCCTGCACTCTGTACATATCGTACTCCTATACCCTGCACTTGGTACATAGCACACTCCTGGACCCTGCACTCTGTACGTAGTGCACCCCTGAACTCTGTGCTCCATACATAGTACACCCCTGAACTCTGCGCTCTGTACAGGCATACCCCACTTTTAAGTACACAATGGGACCAGAGCATGTATGTTAAACGAAAATGTACTTAAAGTGAAGCATTGCCTTTTTTCACTTTGGGGGTGTCAGGGGCTGTAAAGGGGGGATCAGGGCTTATAGTGGAGGGCCATGGGCTGTAGTTTAAGGGGGGGGGTCAGGGAGTGAAGTTTATAGTACTGTACAGTAATCCACTTACGTTTAGGCAGGAACTCTGAGCTGGCTGGCGGGCATGGCTGGTGGGCAACTCTGGGCCTTCATTTGCGGCCTCTTCACTGACGACAACTCCACGCTGCAGCTCTGCCACTTCCAGGCCATACTGCGACTGCGCGGCACGGATGTCTGTTCTTTTGAGGTACTTTACGCTCACTAGCGGGTATGTCCTTACTCGCGAGTGTACGTAAAGTGAGTGTACTTAAAGCGGAGTATGCCTGTACATAGTGCACCTCTAAATCCTGCATTCCGGATGCAGCGCACCCCTGAATTCTGCACTCTGTACATAGTGAACCCCTGCACTCTTTATGTAGCGAACCCCTAAACCCTGCACTCTGTACATATTGCACTCCTGAACCCTGCACTTGGTACATAGTGTACTTCTGAACCCTGCACTCTGTACGTATCACACTCCTGAACCTTGCACTTGGTACGTAGTGCACCCCTAAACTCTGTACTCTGTACAAAGCACATTCCTGAACCCTGAATCAAACACACCCTGCAGATCTTAAACAAGACTGGGACACTGGGTTTGAGATGTCTTCCCTCCCACAGCACTTTCTAAATCTTCAAACTCCGGAGCCCAATCCCTGAATACCAAAACCAGAGAAAGCTTTAAAACAGTTTCTTCACTCAAAACTGATATTCCAGAGTCCTGCACTTTGCTTTTGCGCACATCAGTGAAGGCGAAAAATTATGTAGTTGGAAAATTTACTGACAGAAACTAAGTAAAAAATTTTTTTTTTTTCAAAATTGTTGGTCTTTTTTTTGGAAAAAACCCAGCAGTAATTAAATACCATCAAGTAATTAAATACCATCAAAGGAAAGCTCTATTTGTGTGACGAAAATGATAAAAATGTTGTTTGGGTACAGTGTAGCATGACTGCGCAACTGTCATTCAAAGTGCAACAGCGCTGAAAGCTAAAAAATGGCCTGGGCAGGAAGGGGGTGTAAGTGCCCTGTAGGCAAGTGGTTAAAGTGGTTCTAAAGACAGAGTTTTTCTTAACCTTAATGCATTCGTCTTTAGAATCTTTTTAACTTTAAGTGTAACTAAAGGCAAAACATATTATTTTTCATTTAAGGGAGGGTTATAACATATATATGTAAAACTACATTGAGGAGATTTCCCTTCACAAATGCAGAAAGTGAGAGAAAATCCCTCCAAAGTGAGGGAATCCCGACGCGTCATCAGGGCCACCAGAACAAATGTCCCTATTGGAAGATTTCCCCTCTATTAGTATTCTGATGTCAACCTAAACTTTGAGATTTACTTTTACTTTCGACAATAACGGCAAGCAGAACAAATAGAAGGCCTAAATCTCCCTGGCTTGGGGAAGGGAAAACGTTTTTCTTAGTTTCTGTCAGAATTTTTTTTAAATAAGTACATTTTCTCCTTCACTGATGTGTGCTGATGAATGGGCACTGATAGGCTGCACTGATGAGCACCTGATAGGCGGCACTGTTGGGCACTGAAAGATAGCACTGATATGCGGCACTTATGGGCAAAGATAGACGGCACAGGTAGGCACCACTGATGGTGGGTACTCATTGATACCGTGTTTCCCCTGAAAATAAGCCTGGGTCTTATACTAATTTTGGCAATCAAAAACACAGTAGGGCTTATTTTTGGGGTAGGGCTTACTATTTTACGTGCTGTCTTCTTGCCCCCTCTCCCTGCCTGCCTGGCAGGAATCCCCAGTGTGAAGTGAATCAAAATCGGTTGTAAACTCCAAGAATCCTTTCTATTACAGTAGAATATCATGAAAAAGGTGTGTGTTTCTGTGTCACATACCTTCTTACAGCGCCACTCGGCGCTTCCATAGACGGCTGGAGCTCTCTCCCACGATTCAAGCATTGCAGAGGGAGGGGGGGCAGACATCCCCCACCGACAGGCAGGAAAATAAAACATCAGCTAAGCGCCCCTCGGCGCCTTTCATGGCCCGCTGCGATCCAGCTTTGCAGAGGGAGGGGGGCCCGAGATTCCTGCTGACAAGCAGGAGAAGAAAACATCATCTGAGTTCCCCTCGGCGCTTCCATAGCCTGCCGCGAACCAGCATTGCAGAGAGAAGGGGGCGGAGATCCCCCCGCTGACAAGCAGGAGAAGGAGATCCGCTGAGTGCTCCTCTGCACTTTCATAGCCTGCGGCGATCCGAGCATTGCAGAGGGAGGGCGAGATCCCCTGCTGACAGAAAGGGGAAGAGGAGGAGATAAGCTGAACGCCGAGTGTCACTGTATACCGAAGGTATTTGACTACAGATTAGATTACAGAAACACACACGCTAGGGCTTATTTTCGGGGTAGGGCTTATATTGCAGCCATCCTTGAAAATTGGGGTAGGTCTTACTTTTGGGGAAACACGGTAGGTGGCCCGGATTAGCAGGCACTGATGGACATTGAAAAACAGCACTTACCGGCATCACTGATGGGTATAGATTGGCATCACAGATGGTCAATGACTGGCATTACTGCTAGACATTGTTGGGGCTGCACTGATAATTAGGGCACTGATTACCTGTACAGGTCTCCCCTGTGAGGAGATGCTGGTGATGGAGGAGAGACGACTATTGGCACTTCCATGTTTACATGTGATCGGCTGTGATAGGACCCAGTTGATCACATGGGTAAAGAGCCGCAATCATCTACTGAGATCTCGGCCGTGCCGTGTCCCAGGGACACAGCGCGCCTGCGATCATCAAAATTCACCCCCCCCCCCCCGCTGGTGCGTGAGAGTGGGGCGACGTCATATGACGTTGTCCCAGAACAAGGGGGGATCCCACCGGCCGTTATTTGACTATACGATGGGCAGGAGATGGTTCATCAAGAAAAAAAAAAAACATTCTACTCTTTTGAATGTTCTTGTCACTGCGCTAAAAAACGAATGTCATTTACATCCCACTAACGATTAAAAATTTGAACAAATGTTCCTAAAACAAAATATTTTATGCAAAATTCTACTAGTGTATGATCAGCTGAACCCTTCCACACTTTATCCAAAATTTGCCATTTTATACTTTCGGGATTTAATGGATTCAGAGACACATGGCTTAATTTATCTACAGACTGAAAGGGGAGTTGTGTTGTCCCTATCAGAGCCCTCATTTGGATCTGATTGGTTGTCAACAAAATTCCGTTCAGACGTCCGACTGAGTATTTTACTACCTGTTAGCATAGTTGTGTCAGGTTTGGTATTTTCCAAAGAATCATTATAACAGAGGAACAATGAAATGTCAATTCATGCTAAATGAAAAAAGAATTCTATGTATAGAAGTATATAATTATAAACACACGCTGATGGCTTTTATCATGTTCCCCGCGGTGATATTACCACATGGGGTGTAATGTTTTCTTCTGGGTATTGCAGTACTTCTGTTGCTGTAATTCTGAGTACTTTCCTGTGTTTACTAATTCCATCTGGTCCTGTGATCTTGTTTGTTTTGTCTCCTTCAAAGAAACTGGAACTAATCTCTTTGCAGATCAATTCTTCTGATCCAGAAAAGCCTTAAAGTGGAGTTTCCATCCCAACATTTTTTTTTCATTATTGTGCTCATTAGACCTAAAAAAGAAAAAAAAAAATGTTTTTACTCATCTGGAAATGCCTGTTGCTATGCAGTCCCACGAAATCTGGCTTTGGAATCACCTAGGATCCTGACATCATCTCCCTCTAATGCTCCTGGGAAATGTGTGTCATCATTTCCCAGGATGCAGTGCGCTACCCAATTATCACTCCCCATCCAAGACTTCCAGGAAGCATAGGTGTGCGCAGCCTATTGCATTAGGGTGTGCACCCCAAAGCCCAAACACACTCTACCAATCACTCACAATGTTCATTCAGAAAGGGAAGGGATCGGTAAATTACATATTTACTGGCCCCTTCCCCTCTTCTAAAACATTCCAGCAGCAACAGCCCATAGGAGAGAAAGGAAGCTGGCAGCGCTGCGGCGGGAAAGATGGGAGCCAGGGCAGTGGGAGGAATCTGTGCTGCTCAGGGCGATTAGGGTGTGCCTGGGCACACCTGGCACACCCTGTGCGCACACCTATGCCAGGAAGTAAGTGCTTGTGGGCTTCACAATGCCCACAAGCAAAATGACAACGGTGTGGACATAGTTTTATAAACTATGGGCTAGATTCAGAAAGCCTGCCGTAAGTTTGTGCGGGCGTAGCGTATCTGAGATACGCTACGCCGCCGTAACTTAGTGAGGCTGGGGCTGGATTCACAAAGAATCTGCGCCCTAAGTTACGGCGGCGTAGCGTACATCTGCCGGCGTAAGCGCGCCAAATTCAAATTCTGAAGAGGTGGGCGTGTTTTATGTAAATAAAACATGATCCCACGTAAATGACGCCTCTAACGAACGGCGCGTGAAAGAATCCCAGTGCGCATGCTCGAAATTCTGGCGCAAATCGTCAATGCTTTAGACGTGAATGGAATTTACGCAAAGCCCTATTCGCGAACGACTTATGCAAATGACGCAAAATTCAACGCTGGCCCGACGTCCATACTTAACATTGGTTGCTCCTCATATAGCAGGAGCAACGTTACGCCTGAAAAAGCCTTACGCAAACTACGTAAAAAATACCGCCGGGTGCCCGTACGTTTCTGAATCGGCGTATCCAGCTCATTTGCATATTCTACGCTGAAATCGATGGAAGCACCACCTAGCGGCCAACGTAAATATGCAACTAAGATACGACGGCGTAAGAGACTTACGTCAGTCGGATCTTAGGCAAATTTCGGCGTAGCTTGCTTTCTGAATACAGAAAGAAGATACGCCGGCGCAGATTTGAATTTACGCGGTGTATCAATAGATACGCCAGCGTAAATTCTTTCTGAATCTAGCCCTATCATTTTTGAATAACTATGCCGAGCGGCGGCGGATTGTAAAATAGTAAGTGACCGGATTTATATTATAAAAACGCAGGATGAAAGGACATACATTTAAAAAATGCTAATTGTTGTTGGAACCCCGCTTTAAGTAGTAGTAAAAGTAATATCAAACTCTTATGTCGCGTACACACGACCATTTTTAATGGTCTCGAAAAAACAAAGTTTTTTTCAACCCGATTATTGTTAAGCCTGCCTTGCCTACACACGATCGTTAAAAAAAAAAAAATCTCTAGCAAAGCGTGGTTGTCATGGACATGCAATAATCTCTGGCAGCTTACCTTCTCCTCCATGTTCCATTAGAGGCCTGACTCCCTTTCTGGCTGCCTTTTATCATCTCCTCCCTGTATGGCTCCACCCCAGGCCATCCCAGGAAGTCTATATTAACTGTTGCACTGCAGGTCTGCTTTGCTGTTCAACTTTGTTTGTTAGCTTGTGTTCCTGTCTGCAGTGTGCTACGTTTACCTTTCTGTGTACCGATTTTGGCTCGTCTCTGACTACTTCTGTTTGCCTGTGACCCTGACCTTTGGCCTGTCCCTTGGTTACCCTCGCTCGCCTGTTGCTTACCCATCACTATCCCTTGTGTCCTCAGTGGCTGCTTCTCCTGTCTCCCTACGGAGCGTGACCTGGGGGACCCCAGGGGCCGCGACCTGGGTTCAGTTGCAGCGAAGGCCATCCTCACCACCAGAGGTTCTGGTGAACACCTGCTGGACCTTAGACCCCACGCTCTGGGGAATCTTGGGCTCATGTTTCCTGTCCGTCCGCAGCAGTCAGCTATTGTGTTCACTACCTTGCGGTGCACCCCTGTCTCCAACGGGGTGCACTTGTCACCTGGCCACAGGTGACCTGACAGCGGTGACGTACAACACGTACAACGGCACTATAAAGGGGAAGTTCAATTCGGATGGCGCCACCCTTGGGGCTGCTTTTGCTGATTTCGTGTTAGTAAAAGTTTAGTGAGAGACGATTTGCGCTTTTCAGTCTGATACAGCGTGACGAATGTGCTATCTCCATTACGAACGCTAGTTTTACCAGAACTAGCGCTCCCGTCTCGTAACTTGCTTCTGAGCATGCACGTTATTTTCATGTCGTTAAAGCCTACACACGACCGTTTTTTACGACGTGAAAAATGACGCGAAAAAATAGAGCATGTTCTTTAAATTTTAAATTGCCCATTTTCGACCTGAAATACGCCTCAGTGTGGAAGGGGCCTAATGGGACCTATTATGTTCTGCTTCTGCATGCTTGCCTCCTTCTGAAGATACTAATTGTCTGGCTTTCATGCTGATCATTTGTTTTCAGTACTTTCAGAGTCACTGAACTAGAAAAAGTCTGTATCAAGTGAAGTCAAATCTGCCCATGGGCGCGCATGTTCGGGGTAAAATAGGTTTAGCATGACAGCCAGGCAGTTAGTATCTCCAGAAGTAGCATGTTTTCTCATCACAGGTTTCCTTTGAAGGCATACTCCAGTCTTAAAGAAATAGAATGGACAATTATATACAGGACTCACTTTACTGACATTGCATATCAACAAAATGCAACATGAGGAGTCATCAGGAAGAAGGGAATAATAATATGGGATCACTTTGGTGACATGGCATCACTGGCTATGGTATCATGACATCACTAATCAGGAGATCTTGCCCACCAGTACATCACTGCTCTGTACTGAGATTGTGCTCACTGGGCGCTCTCAGCACAGTGCCCGAGTTGTCACTGACGGCTCCTGATCACCGTTTATAATCAGGAGCCAGTGGGCAGGAATCCCAATCATGTGATTGCTGCAACAGCTAGGGACTCTGCCGCCCATGGCCCTCCAGCTGTTGTGGAACTACAAGTCCCATTAAGCATTGCAAGCAGCTTACAGCTACAAGCATGACTCCCAAAGACAGAGGCATGATAGTAGTTCCACAACAGCCACAGGTTTAACACCCATGCATTTACTGCATATACAGACAAATTTTACTGTTGTAAGTTTAATAACACTTTAATACATTGCAGAGGCTTTAATTGCTTCCTTACTGCAAGAACCTTAAAGCGGAGGTTCGCCGGTAAAATGCTGTTTTTATCCTTAGATGGATGCTCATTTAGTCTAGGGGAATCGGCTAGTTGTTTTAAAATCCGAGCATTACTTACCGTTGTAGAGGGCGATCTTCTCCGCCACTTCCGGGTATGGGCTGCGGGACTGGGCATTCCTTCTTGATTGACAGTCTTCCGACAGGCTTCTGAACGGCTTCCGACGGTCGCATCCATCGTGTCACGATTTTCCGAAAGTAGCCGAACGTCGGTGCGCAGGCGCAGTATAGAGCCGCACCGACGTTCGGCTTCTTTCGGCTACTCGTGACGCGATGGATGCGACCGTCGGAAGCCTGTCAATCAAGAAGGAACGCGCAGTCCCGAAGACCCATACCCGGAAGTGGCGGAGAAGATCGCCCTCTACAACGGTAAGTAATGCTCGGATTTTAAAACAACTAGCCGATTCCCCTAGACTAAATGAGCATCCATCTAAGGGTAAAAGAGCAATACATCTTCTACATATTTTTGGTAAAAAAAATCGCCGCAAGCGTTTATTGATTGGTTTGCGCAAAATTTATAGCGCTTACAATGTAGGGGATTTTTTTTTACTACTAATGGCGGCGATCAACGATTTTTTTTGTGACTGCGACATTATGGCGGACACATCGGACACTTTTGACACATTTTTGGGACCATTGTCATTTTCACAGCGAAAAGTGCTATAAAAATGCACTGCTTACTGTGAAAATGACAATGGCAGTGAAGGGGTTAACCACTAGGGGGTGCTGTAGAGGTTAAGTGTGACCTCATGTGTGTTTCTAACTGTGGGGGGGCAGGGCTACAGTTGGAAACACTGGGACGTATATATACGCCCATTTGCGCAGCCGTGCCATTCTGTCGACGTATAAGTCCGTGCAGCGGGTGGCAAGCGGTTAAAATGGTTGTAAATACGAAAAAATAAAACCTTTAAGACGAAGGCATAATGAGCTAGTATGCATCTCATACTAGCTCATTATAAAATACTCACCTTAAATCGAAGTTGTTGCAGCAGTCCCCGTACACCTCTGTGACCGGCGACATGTCTCCCAGAGTTATTTCCAGGTTTGCGAGCTTCAGCGATGCGATTGGCTGGAGCCGTGATGACGTCACTCCTGCTGCCGGCCACCGCGCGGCTGCTGAAGAAATGGCACGAACGGCCGTTTCTTCAGTGCGCACGCTCCGATGACGTTAGCGCAAGTGTATATGGTAAATATCTCCTAAACTGTCCAGGTTTAGGAGATAATTACCGTACCTACAGGTAAACCTTCTTATTATAAGCTTATCTGTAGGTACACGTGGTGTAACAGGGTTTACAAACACTTTAAGGCCTCATAAGTGTCAGCCTCTTGTAATCTCTTGAACAACAGAAGTCAGTCTGGAAAAGGTGAGGGGGAGCACCAGTATGCAAATATACAGACAAGGAACAAGATAAGAGAACAGAAGGATGAGCTCATCAGTCTCCTTCACCTCCTTCAGTTGCTCCTTGAGGCTACTCAATCACATGGCCTGGCTGTTCTGTGTGGCAGAGCTGTGTAAGGACCCTTTCACACTGAGGGGTTTTTCAGGCCAGGGGTGTATTTAGGTTTTGTGCTGCCCTAGGCCTGACTAAACTCGTGCACCCCCTAATTTAAATATGACCCACCCCTTCCTGTCAAGGCCACACCCCTTGCGGTTTAAGACCCACCCTGGGGGACACTGATGGCAAGGTGGGGTTTAATGGATTCCCTTAATTTGCATAGATTTTCTCTCACTTCCTGTTTGGCTATGGGACAGGAAGTGAAGGGAAATCTCTGCAATAGGACAGGGATGGTAAAAAATTTGAAGCGACGCCCCCCCCCCCCCCCCACAGTTGCAGAATGCCAACCGCCCACATACTGGAAGCAGTGCGGCCGATTTATGGGGGCGCTAAACTAATTTGCCCAACAGTGTAGCGCAAGCCGGCGGGGACACTGTCCGTGCTGCCCCCCTGCAAAGTGCTGCCCTAGGCGTGGGCCTTGTTGGCCTAGGCCAGGATACAGCATTGTTTCAGGCGTTACAGCGCTAAAAATAGCGCTGCTATACCGCCTGAAAAACTCCTGCCCAGCCTTCTCAATGTGAAAGCCCGAGGAGATGCGCTGGCAGGAGAGAAAATAATCTCCTGCAAGCAGCATCTTTGGAGCGGTGAGAGGAGCGGTATGTATACCGCTCCTTCCCATTTAAAACAATGGCAGAGGTGCATTGCGAGCGGTATTAACCCTTTATCGGCCGCTAGCGGGGGTTAATACTGCACCGCTAGCGGCCGAATCCCGCGGCAATTCCGACGGTATAGCGCCGATATTTTTAGCGGCGCTATACCGCCACCGCGCCTCCCGCCCCAGTGGGAAAGGGGCCTAAATCTCAGGACTGGATGGCCAGAAATACAAATCCTTTGCCTTTTCTATTAAAGCGGTTCTCCACCCTAAAGTGAAGTCCCGCTGATCGGAACCCTCCCCCCCTCCGGTGTCACATTTGACACCTTTCAGGGGGGAGGGGGGTGCAGATACCTGTCTAAAGACAGGTATTTGCACCCACTTCCGGCCCGGCATTCACGGGTAAAAGACGGGCATTCCGTCACATCCCGTCGCCCCCCCCGTTGTGTGCTGGGAACACTCGGCTCCCAGCACACAGCGGGAGCCAATCGGCGGGCGCGGCGCGACTCGCACATGCGCCGTAGGGAACCGGGCAGTGAAGCCGCAGCGCTTCACTTCCTGGTTCCCTCAGCGTGGATGGCGGGGGGAGCAGCAGAGAGACGAGCGATCGCTCGTCCTCTGCTGCGGACGGCGCTGGACTTCAGGACAGGTAAGTGTCCTAATATTAAAAGTCAGCAGCTGCAGTATTTGTAGCTGCTGGCTTTTAATATTTTTTTCCCATGGCACATCCGCTTTAAGCTGTTTTTCTGCAGTTCAGCTTTAAGTTTTCATATCTGGAGAGGGGATGCTAACAATGTTATTATACAATTATATCAGGATCCATATTTATCTTATATGAACACTCAGGACAATGGTAAGAATAGCTGATATCATGCAATCAACTATTTATTTGGAAGCTATCAATGTCAATTAAAGTGATACATTTTTAATGCTCGTTGTGGAAGTGCATTTTATATTTAAAGACTAGCTATTGTCACATTCTTCCCATTGCACACATAGCCCAGAGTGGTGCAAGGTGCATATGAGTTCATCACGTTGTCTGAGATGAGTCAGAGCTTTAGAAACAATCCAGCAATCCCGATCACAGAACATGCAAAACAGCAGCAATACCTGTGATTGTCACCGAGAGACTAGCTGGGACATGTTTCTGGAGTTTAGTCTCGGGCAGGGCCGCCATCAGGAATTATGGGGCCCCTTACACAGCTTCAGGCATGGGCCCCCTGGAGCAGAGAACCAGGGGGGGGGGGGGTGCTGCTCCCCTGGGGACCTCTGAGCCCTTTAAAAAATAAAATATATATATATATATATATATATATATATATATATATATATATATATATATATATATATATATATATATAAAAAACAAATAAAAAGAAATAAAATAATATAACAAAAATATATAATTTTTTTTATATAAAAAAAAGGGGGGGGTTGTCATCCGGGGCCCTGGGGACTTCTGTGACCTTTAATAATAAATAATATATATTATATTATAAAAAAAAAAAAATGAAAAAAAGGGGGGTTGTCACCCATGCCCCTGGGGACCTCTAAAAAAAAAAAAAAATTGGCCCTTTAATAAAAAATAAAATAAAAATATATTTAAAAAAATATATATTTTTTTATAAAAAATAAATAAAAAGAAGAGGGGGTTGCCATCGGGGCCCCTGGGGACCTCCGGGCCCCTTACAGGTGTACTGCCTGTACCCCCCTGATGGCGGCCCTGGTCTCGGGCAATGTCTCTGCAATCATTCAGCTCAGGGCACAGTCATAGAATAAAGCCTTATGGGTTTGGTAAAGGGTCTTAGTGTGGGACCCCATTACACCAAAATGATGTGTGCTCTGGGATTTCAATGTACAAAAAAAATAGATCCTGCATATTTTGATTTTTTTTTTTTAGCACAACACGCATAGCGTTGTGTTGCATTGTGAGACAAAAATACAACATTTAGGTGCCACGTAGGTAGAGAGGTAAAGTCCAACTAGACCTCTGTGAGTGCAGGGACAGGGAGCTTGTCTTGGCTCCAAACATGAGCCGCACATCATGAAGCAGACCCTTGTGCATGAAGTGAGATGACCATCAGCCTCAGACCCGACTCCAGCCAGGCCATGCTGCCAACGAGTTTCGCTCCGCCCCTTGTTCCCCTTGATTAAAATAATTGTAAAGGCAGAAGGTTTTTTATCTTCATGCATTCTATGCACCATGTTTTACAAGGTGAGGGTTTACATATACTTTTTTTTTTAACAGAAAAGTTTTTATTTATCTCCAACAGGAGATATATTTTCACATACAAAACAAAGGAAAAAAAACAACATATATACAAAGCAAGCAGTACACTAACGTGGATTACATCAGTTCACAGGGTGTTAAGAGTCCAACAGATCAACAAACACATTTCTCTTAACGGAACACTAAAGGCAAAACATATATATTTTTTAAAATAACAAACATGTTACACTTACCTACACTGTGCAGCTTGTTTTGCACAGTGTCCCCTAACCCTGTCTTCTGGGGTCCCCCGGCGGCTGTCTCGGCTCCTCCTCGCAAAAGCTTTCCACCTTCATGCGAGCGAGCGAGCGAGCATGGTGGAAAGCTTTTTCGGGCGCGCTCCCGTGATACAGCGGCGGGCATAGCCGCCGACTGTATCACTCTGCCCCGCCCCCGGCGCACCGCATCATCGGATGTGATTGACAGCAGCGCCAGCCAATGGCTGCGCTGCTATCAATCCGTCCAGCCTAGCCAATCAATGGCCAGGCTGGGAACCGAAGAGGATCACGAGGACGCGCGCGGGACATTCGAGGGGTGAGGTAAGTAAAACGGGGGTTCGGGTGGGGCCGGTACCATCGGATGTTTTTTCACCTTAATGCATAGGATGCATTAAGGTGAAAAAACATTTACCTTTACAACCCCTTTAAGCCCAGTACACATGATCGGATATCTGATGGAATCTAATCCGATGGATTTTTTCATCAGATATCCGATGAAGCAGACTTTCATCAGTCTTGCCTACACACCATCAAAAATCCGATCGTGCCAAAACGTGGTGACGTACAACACTACGACGAGCCGAAAAAAAGTTCAATGCTGACCGATGGAGTTCCACACAGACGAACGGATTTTTCTATCGTTTTTTTTTATCCATAGGAAAAATGTTCTATTTTTTTACACCGATGAAAAAAAAACAACGATGGGGCCCACACACAATTGGTTTGTCCGATGAAAACAATCCATCGGTCTGTTTTCAGCAGACAAACCGATCGTGTGTACGTGGCTTAATACATATACTTTAAATTAAAGTTCTGGCCTGCCCTGGGCAAATTGATATAAAATACTCCTCTTCCATATCAATATGCTGTGCCAGGCTAAAACTTTAATTTAATTGACGGGGACCTCAACATTGTTGCACTACAGGTTGTCTTGTCCCCTTTCCATGATAGGATATCCAGACATGACATGGCAATGACAAACCTAAAACCCAACTGTGGAAATTATATAAGACTATCAGTGGCTGCCCGTCCATAAGGGGTGCAGAGGCGTCGCCCCCCCCCCCCCCAATACATGCAGCCGGCCCCTAATCTACATGCAGGGCGCCGGACGCATGGATTTCAATGTGTTTTTTTTTTTCTTAGAAGCACATGATTAGTGCCTAAGGCTCTAATCAGCTTAAAAAAAATGTGGGCTCAGGGGCACAGAGCACTTCCTGATTCTAGGGCTGCGGAAATTAACGATTAATTCCTTGATTAATCGTAAATTTTTTTGATCGATCAAAATTCTTTTAAATGGTACTCACCTCTCCCCTGGCTTCCGGGTCTTCAGCGAGTTCTGTCGGAGATCCGGTGACGTCACCAGGGCCGTCTTTAATATGGTTTGGGCCCTGGGCAAACATTTTTTTTGGGCCCCCCTCCAGCTTATTTTGTGCCTGGCTGGTTCACATGTATGTGTTTTGGCGGTCCTCATTTGTGCAGGTACAGCAGCCCATTGATTTGAATGGGCTGCCATGCCTTTGTTTCCTGCAGAAAAAAGGTGCATTCAGCATTTTAAAAATACAGTTGCCTTGAAATCCATTCTGCTTTTGCACCATGCTACTTACCTGCAGTTCTTGCACACACAAACGCACTGTGTTTTTAAAAGCGTGACCTAAACGTCTAAAAATGCAGCAAGTTTGACAGTGTGGGAACTGCAGATAAGTCACAGCAGACAGCAGAATGGACAGACAGTGTTGTATTTCAGTGCTTGATGGGCATAGGCGTGCCGTGTGCGCAGCCTAATACATGAGGCATGCACTTTTCTTTGCAGGAAACGCAGGCATGGCGGCCCATTCAAATGAATGGGCTGCTATGCCTGTGCAAATGTGGGCCGCCAAAACACATACATGTGAACCAGCCAGGCCCAAAATAAGCCCATCAAGCAGTTAAATACAGACAGTAATGCCATGTGCTCTGAGGCCTTACTCAGCCTGGACTGCAGGTCTGGTCTGTGATTTAAAGAGTTCCTCTATTTTACACATGGCATGGCATGGGGTCCCATGGTGCTAAAGCAGAATGGACAGACGGTGCTGTGACCCCATGCCATGCCATGTGTAAAATAGAGGAACTTTTTAAAACACTGACCAGACCTGCAGTGAATCATCAAATATTATAAAGACTTTGGGCACACTCTACAGAAAACTTCTATTTACAATATAGATTAGCAAATAGTGACATACCTTGAGGAGCAGGACATGAAGAAGTCAGCCTCGGGAAGAGCAAACTGGGGATGTTATAAAATCACATTCTAATTCACTTTTATATACAAGCAGCACCCAGTGGCAGGAAGGGAGAAGTGCACGTCTAAAGGGAAGCCAGGGGTGCTGTACATTTTAAAACACTGGGAAGGTAAGCAGTACTGTCACTGGCTGCGTGCCGCTGATGATTTTCAGCCTGATTTGTGGGCAGCACAGGGGCTTAATGGGCGGCAGGGCCGCCATCAGGAATTATGGGGCCACTTACACAGCTTCAGGCATGGGCCTCCTGGAGCAGAGAACCGGGATGGGGGGTGCTGCCGCCTGAAATTGAGAAGCAGGGGGGGGGGCTGCCGCGAATTTAGAAGCGGGGGGGCCCTTTACAAAAAAAGAAATAAAGAAAAAAGAAATAAACAAAAATATATATAAAAAAAGGGGTGTAGCCATCCTCTGGGCCCTTTAATAAAAAGAAAAAAAGAAATACAAAATATATATAAAAATATATTTTAAAAAGGGGGTTGCAATCTGGGGCCCTGGGGACCTCTGGGCCCTTTAATAATTGTTTTTTAATAAAAATAAATTACAAAAAAAAGGGGGTTGCCATCCGGGACCTCTGGGCCCTTCAATAAAAAAAAAAATATATAAACATTTATAAAAAAAATAAAGGGTGTTTGCCACATGGGGCCCTGGGGACCTCTGAGCCCTTTAATAAATAAATATATATATATATATATATATATATATATATATATATATATATAAAAAGAAAAAAAAGAAATACAAATTTAAAAAAAATGTTTTTTTATAAAAAAAGGGGGGTTGCCATCCGGGGGCCCTGGGGACCTCTGGGTCCTTTAATAATAATAATAATAATAATAATAATAATAATAACATTTATATATATATATATATATATATATATATATATATATATATATATATATATATATATATATATATAAAAGAAATAAAGAAATATATAAAAAAATATTTTTTTTATAAAAAAAGGGGGGTTGTCATCCGGGGCCCTGGGGAACTACGGGCCCCTGGGGACCCCCAGACCTCTAAAAAAAAAATGGCCCTTTAATAAAAAATAAAAATATATATTAAAAAAATGTTTTTTTTATTTAAAAATTTAAAAATAAATAAAAAATTGGGGGGTTGCCATCTGGGGCCCTGGGGGCCTCCGGGCCCCGGGGGGCCTCCGGACCCCTTAAAAAAAAAAATAGGGTTGCTTTGGGCCCCCAACAGTGACAGGGCCCAGGGCACCTGCCCCATTTGCCCTGCGGTAAAGACGGCCCTGGACGTCACGGACACCGGCGGGGCTTGCTGTGTCCATCTGAAGGGTTCCTTTGCTGTGCCTTCATATCTGCATGTGTAAAAGTGGGGGGTGTAATAGCGCTTACTGATGCACAGCACCATGTGATAATAAATAAGTGATAAAATATAAATGTTTCACTCTGAATTCCTCACAAATTCCTTACACACCAACAACTAGGATGTAAAGGAAGGGAATTGTGAAAATAATGACATCCGGCAAATAGTGACTCAAATCGCAATTTGAGATCATAACATTGAAAAATGTGAAACAATTGACAAAACTATTATATTGAAGTGAAAGAAATCCATGCAAAAACTAATGCAGTAATAAGGTATATGTGAACCGAAAATGATCAATAAGTGCACTCAAATGTGCTAAAAAATGTGCTAAAAAAAATAGTTTGATCAAAGTGTTCAAAGAAAAAAATCCATGCACAAAAGTATTCCAAGTGAATAAAAAATATATGATGAATAAATAAAAATAAAAGTGCTTAGTGCAACAATTTCCACAAAGTGCAATATATAAAACAAAGTGCTTGATGCAAAAGTCTCCACAAAGTGCGATAGTGCTTGATATAAAGGTGATGCTGCAGTCCAATGCACGATCCCTCCGTGTGGTAGTGCAGATCAAATAAAATGAAAATACCAGCCTCTCACCTCTAGAAAGGCTAGTAGAGCCTATGTATTGTAATGGAGACCAGCAGATGGGTCAGGATAGTCCAGGCTATTTCCAGCATCCGTCCACAGGTCATCCAAAAACGGCTCTCAATAAAAGCAGAATACGCACTCCATAGTGTAGTAAGTATGAACAAGTTTTAATGAAAGATCGTAACACTCACAGTTTGAAATTTTCTGTTACAGGAACACGAGTAACAAACAGCAATAGCAGATCTCCGCTCTCGGCCGCGAGCGGAGATGACGTCACCGACGGCACTTCTCTGATTCCCTGACGCGTTGCGTGGCTGATCGACGCCACTTAATCGTAGGTAAGCTTACCTACGATTAAGTGGCGTCGATCAAACTGTGAGTGTTACGATCTTTCATTAAAACTTGTTCTCCATTACAATACATAGGCTCTACTAGCCTTTCTAGAGGTGAGAGGCTGGTATTTTCATTTTATTTGATCTGCACTACCACACGGAGGGATCGTGCATTGGACTGCAGCATCACCTTTATATCAAGCACTATCGCCCTTTGTGGAGACTTTTGCATCAAGCACTTTGTTTTATATATTGCACTTTGTGGAAATTGTTGCACTAAGCACTTTTATTTTTATTTATTCATCATATATTTTTTATTCACTTGGAATACTTTTGTGCATGGATTTTTTTCTTTGAACACTTTGATCGAACTATTTTTTTTACTGCATTAGTTTTTGCATGGATTTCTTTCACTTCAATATAATAGTTTTGTCAATTGTTTCACATTTTTCAATGTTATGATCTCAAATTGCGATTTGAGTCACTATTTGCCGGATGTCATTATTTTCACAATTCCCTTCCTTTACATCCTAGTTGTTGGTGTGTAAGGAATTTGTGAGGAATTCAGAGTGAAACATTTATATTTTATCACTTATTTATTATCACATGGTGCTGTGCATCAGTAAGCGCCATTACACCCCCCACTTTTACATATGTTGATTGGTGCGAGAGCACTTATATAGTAGTGGCTGCTGCTTTTAGTATTGTTCTTTATTACTATTATTTATTGATTATTTTTATTATTGCCCTTGGTTAGGTGTGGTCTTGCGCATTGGTTCCCCCTTTTTTTATTTTTCATATCTGCATGCCTGCTGGACCTTACTGTAGCGCCTATGTACCTTACAGTACTGGTGCTAGCTAAATTTATGTGTAGATCAGAGTGTAGTTAAACTCTGATCCAGATTGTTAGTGGCAAAATGCGGTCTCTGTCTCAGCTTGGCTGTGCTGTGAGTCCATTCTGCTGTACTGGGGTGTTCTTCCAGCCCCGGTGCTGCAGGTGGCAGCAGTGGAGTCAAGGTTTGGGTCCTCTTCCCAGCAGCCAATCACGGGGGTTTGTCCCCGCTGTGCATGCTGGCAGGGGTATTTATGGGGCAGACGCCATTGGTTCTGGGTTCTTCTTCGTCCAGTGTGGCACCCACCTTTAGGGTGGCCACATCACGGCGCCCAGGCGTTATGACCTACCTGGCGGGGGCGTGTGCGTGCTGTGACCTGGAGCATCTGAACAGCGACGGGGACCCAGTGAGTGACTGGGTTCCCATTCTTGAAGATCCCAAACTCTACTGCTGTTCGGTGGGGAGTCAGTCTAAGGAGCGCCATTGAGAGGCTGGCGGTCCAAAAGGGCCTGGATAAACCTCCGGGGATCAAGGTAGCCGGACACCGAGGGATTGATCACCTGTCTGTCGGTACCTGGGCGGCAAGTTGAAGGAGATCCAGACGTAACTCAATTAAGGAGGCATATCTCCAATAATCCAACCCAGAGGGCACCTGTGGCAGAGGTATCTTCTGAGGTCATTGAGAGGGGTCTGTGGCAGAGACTTTCTCCCTAGTTCAAGTTCACCAAGGAGGGTCTGTGGCAGAGACTTCATCCTATAATTGTCCGAGTGACACTCCGGCTGCCAGGTCAGTGAGAGAGGCCTGTCCGGGTACACTAAACCCACTCAGGTGGGAGTGGTAATGAGAAGTGTTACGTTTGGGAGCAGGACTGTTTCCTATCATTACGCCTGAATCTGCTATTCTCCTATCTTCTTCAGCTTTACTTTCCTCACCACAAGTTTTACTGTTTTTACCACCTGGGTAATAAAGAGCACCTGTCTGGACATTCCTTTACTTCTACTTCATGCAATACGCATCATTTACCCCTAGGAATTTCGGAGGAGCCACGAGGTAACACGCGCCCAAAAATCCAGCAGCTCCAATGGGGGTAATGCTACATTACTATCTGCCACACACAAGGGCTGTTACACTTCCCTCTATCACTTCCCTCTATCAGTCTGGGATTCTACAACCATCCACTGGGAGTTGTGATAGTTCCCTTCACGGGACATCTACATGCCGACGGACTGATGTTAACCTCTCCTCATCTGGATTTAGCAGTGGTATCGTTGTATACATTTTTATACCAGTATCATACTTAGCTACATGTTTTTATTACTGCTTTTGCTACCGTTTGGTATTACTCGCACCATTTTTACAGTTTATGTAGCTACATCGATTTTATCTCCAGTGCAATATTTATTTGGTTACCTACTTGAAGACTATAACATTTTTAATGCTATTCCCATCGAGCGCTGCCTGTGTGTTTTTTG
This sequence comes from Rana temporaria, assembly GCF_905171775.1. Lineage (NCBI taxonomy): Eukaryota > Metazoa > Chordata > Amphibia > Anura > Ranidae > Rana > Rana temporaria. The sequence continues at coordinate 436,947,191 of NC_053492.1, forward strand.
TATTCTGCTATCCATTTTTCCAGTGGTTGGTAGCTGCACTGGGAATCAGCCTGCAAGGAGATCAGCTAAAAGTACTGTATTTTCCGGCGTATAAGACGACCTTTTGGATGCAAAAAAATGCATCCAAAGTCGGGGGTCGTCTTATACGCCGATGACAGTCTCCGTCAGGCTGCAGGCATCCATGATTTAAAAGCCGCACCTCCTCCTCAGACTGTTCCGTGATAGGCGGAACACTGAACAGAGGCCCTGCTGAGAAAATTTGTGTTCCGCCTATCACGGAACAGTCTGAGGAGAAGGCGCGGCTTTTGAATCATTTATGCCCGCAGCCTGGAAGCCAGAATCTGCAAAAAAATAAGGTAGGGAGATCGTCTTGGCTGGCACAGTGGGGGCAAGTGATGGCACAGTGGAGGCAAGTGGTGGCACACTGGGGGCAAGTGATGGCACAGTGGAGGCAAGTGATGGCACAGTGGAGGCAAGTGATGGCACAGTGGGGGCAAGTGATGGCACAGTGGGGGCAAGTGATGGCACAGTGGGGGCAAGTGATGGCACAGTGGGGGCAAGTGATGGCACAGTGGGGGCAAGTGATGACACAGTGGAGGCATGTAATGTAATGTAATGGCAGAGTGAGGCATGTAATGTAATGGGACAGTGAGGCATGTAATGGCACAGTGAGATTTGAAACAAGCCTGTTTCTGTCAGCGGTTGTTCCTGTCAGTGGTTGTTCCGGCTACCCCTCAGCTTCCAGAAAGACTAGTAGGAAGGGGTTCGTACAGACGAGCGGACAGTCCGATGAAACCGGTCCGCAGGACCGTTTTCATCGGACATGTCCGCTCGGAGATTTCGGTCTGATGGCTGTACACACCATCAAACCGAAATCCACGCGGACAGACAGCGCGGTGACGTTGACGCCGCCACGTCACCAAACCAGGAAGTAAAATACTTCCACGCATGCGTCGAATCCATTTGACGCATGCGGGAGATATCTGTCCGCTGGTTAGGTGTACTAACCAGCGGACATGTCCGCCGGAACCGCTTTCCAGCGGACATGTTTCTTAGCATGTTAAGAAACATTTGTCCACTGGAAATCTGTCTGCTAGCCTGTACACACGATCGGATCTGTCCGCTGACACTGGTCTGCGGACCAGTTTCAGCGGACATGTCCGGTCGTGTGTACGAGGCCTAATATGGCGAGTATATCCCAAAACCAAAATTTTTCCTAGAAAAATAGGGGGTTGTCTTATACGCCCAGTCGTCTTATACGCCGGCAAATACGGTAGTTGGATCTGTATGTGCATTATAATTAATCAATTATAAATTAGTCGATTAATCCATTTCTAATGCCGAGAGATCCCCTGCGGTCAGTGTCCAGAGGGTTAGCCACTGGAGCAGTACCTGGAAGATTCCATCTCCCACTGTACTGTATGCGGCTCAGACTACTACAGTAATTTCCAGCATCTGCGGTTGTTCTCTGGATATCAGATACAGATAATTACATGGAGCAATGCTGGAGAAATATACGTTTTCAAAAAAATTCTTGGCGTTCCGCTTAGTGAAAGCCTGACATAATATATTACTGTGTAATAAATAATAGAGATTGTTACTATTACACGTTTCTGTAGTGAACAGTAGCAAATACAAATCATTTTCTGCAGACTCCTGTTTTGATGAGTCAGATAACATTTCCATAGAGATTAGGAAAATGTCTGCTCACCGGCGTTGGATGTATGTGCGTTATCAGGACCCGCTCCATCACCTGACCTCCCTTCTTACGGAAAACATTATTGTTGCTGTAGTAACTCCAGCAGATGCGCAATATTTATCCGATAAATGTGACCTCTCTGTCCCAGGTCTCCACAGTGAATGAAGTTGTACAAAGTAAACATACAATACTGAACAGCTGGCGAACCAGGGTTTACCACATAGTTACCGTATTTATCGGCGTATACCGTGCACTATTTTGCCCTGAAAATCACGGACGTCTTACGCAAACGACGTATTTTTTTTAAACTTCGACGTGGGAACGACGGCCATAGTTAACATTGGTTGCCCCTGCTAATAGCAGGGGCAACCTTACGCGTCGCGTACGCTACGGAAACAACGTAAATTCTCAGCGTCGGACGCGCGTAGGTTCGGGAATCTCGCGTACTTACCTCATTTGCATAGACGACGGGGAAAACGACGATGCGACACCTAGCGGCGGGAAAAAAATTACTTTTAGGCTGCATTCACACCTGAGCGACTAAACGCCCGACGCCGGACGCTTCTGCCGCTAGAGGGGAGAATTCCCATTGCTGTCTATGGAGATGGTTCACATCTCATAGACGCCGAACGCCTGTCGCCTGAAAAAAAGTCCCGGACCCTTTTTTTCAGGCGACAGTGGCGTTTTCCCATTGACAGCAATGGGAAGACTTTTTAAAAAAAAAAAAAATGAAAGTTTCATAATCGCGGCAAAATACGCCGCTACCGCCGAACGCGCCTGTCGCTCAGGTGTGAATGGACTCTTAAGATCTGACAGCGTAACAGCCTTACGCATGTCAGATCTAATGGGTATCTATGCGCAACTGATTCTAAGAATCAGTCGCATAGATACCCGGGGCCAGGTGAGGAGTTACGCCGGCGCTAATGGTGTTGCGCCGTCGTAACGCCTTTGAGAATCTGGCCCAGTGCTTCCAAATCTGCGCTGGGTTTCCAAGGCGTAAGTCGGCGTAAGTCGGCGTGAGCCATGCTAATGAGGCGTGACCCCATGCAAATGATGGGCCGAGCGCCAGACAGATACGCATCGCCAACTGCGCATGCGCTGTCTCGTGGGCGCATCTCAGTGCGCATGCTCACAATCACGTCGGAACAACTCCCTAAGATACGTCGGATCACTGCCTACGGCGTGAACGTAACCTACGCCTAGTCATATTCACATCCTACGTAAACGTCGTAAAATACGTCGGCTTGTGTTCCCTGGTGCAGCCCTTTGCATGGATGCTGCTGAGTTACACCTCCTTTATGGGGCATAACTTTACGCCGGATGTATGACTTTACGCCCACTGCGTCGGACGGACGGACGTTCGTTAATCGACGTATCTCCCTCATTTGCATATGTGAATAGAAAATCAATGGGAGCGCCAAATACGTCCAGCGTAAATATGCGCCCACTCTACGTCGGCGTAGGCAAGTTACGTCGGTCGGATGAAGCCTATTTTCAGGCGTATGTTAGTTTCTGAGTCAGGCGCATAGATACGACAGCGCATATTTGCACTTACGCGGCGTATCTCGAGATACGTTGGCGCAAGTGCTTTGTGAATCCGGGCCATACCCTTTAACACTTAAATATTATTCAAATTGAAAGATTGATAAACGACATAAGTCTAAATAGAGTTGGTGTACACTGTGGGGCAGATCCACAAAGAAAGTACGCCGGCGTATCTACTGATACGCCGGCGTACTTTCAAATTTCCCGCGTCGTATCTTTGTTTTGAATCCTCAAGACAAGATACGACGGCATCTGGGTTAGATCCGACAGGCGTACGTCTTCGTACGCCTTCGGATCTTAGATGCAATTCTTCGATGTCCGCTGGGTGGCGTTCCCGTCGTATTCCACGTTGAGTATGCAAATTAGCTATTTCCGACGATCCACGAACGTACGAGCGGCCGTCGCATTCTTTTACGTCGTTTCCGTTTGGACTTTTTCGGCATATAGTTAAAGCTGCTATTTGGTGGCGTACGCAATGTTAAGTATGGCCGTCGTTCCCGGGTCGAATTTGAAAATATATTTTTTTGTTTGCGTAAGTCGTCCGTGAATGGGGCTGGACGTAATTTACGTCCACGTCAAAACAATGACGTCCTTGCGACGTCATTTAGCGCAATGCACGGCGGGAAATTTAGGGACGGCGCATGCGCAGTTCGTTCGGCGCGGGGACGCGCTTCATTTAAATGAAACACGCCCGTAACTTACGGCGCAAATTCTTTCTGGATTCAAAGCTTTGAAAAGTAAGTTACAGCAGCGTAGCGTATCTCACATACGCTGCGCCCATGCAATTGTACGTGAATCTGCCCCAGTGTCTCTGCATTAAATCGGTCCACTTTTAAATATCCCCGGGGAGTTTTTGTTATTCTTCAGTACACTAGAGTACAATGAATTCATTAAAGCTCCTTTCAATTTTCTGTATGCCTTCTTATTAGAGCATCTAATTTCCCTCACATATATTTCCCTTGTGAACTAAGGTAATGGAACTATCCCCCATTGGCTGAATGTTTACAGGCAAATAATGATATATGCGCATTTATTTGCAGGTTCTACTGGGAATGGTAATGAGAGTACAGGAGTAATATGACATCAGCAAGACAAACCTGTACAAACTTGGGTTGCTTATGGATTATTTTCAATGCTTACAGCGGTCCTGAACTAAAAAACGTATCTGGTTGATAATCTAGAGAGGAATGGGGTAGAAAGAATTGAGGAAGGGGGTACGAGAAATCAGCTTTAAGAGCAGATCTGATAGTTTCATGTTACAGACACCAGGGTACACATTATACAATTCTCTTGTACAATTATCCTTTAGATTTACCAAAACCTTATAATATGAGATCAAACCTAAGCACTTTCATTTGGTATGCAGTCAGGCAGTCCTTTGCATTACATAGTAGAAGGTAAATCTAAAGGAAATTAAACAGGAAAATTGTATAATGTATAACCAGCTTAAAGAAGAAGTAAACCCTCTGAAACTTTTCCTAAAAAAAAAAAAACCTTGCAAGAGAAAGGCATAAGAAGCTAGTATGCATAGCATACTAGCTCATTATGAATTACTTACCTGAGATTGAATCCCCCGCAGCGACCCTCGTTCCTCTCCTCCGCCGCCATGATACCCGAGTGACTTTCAGGTATCGCTGCTCCGGCGCTGTGACTGGCCAGAGCAGCAATGACATCACTCCCGCGGGACGGCACGGTCCCATTCGTTAACAGCACGCTCATTGCACCTGCGCCGTTCTGAGGAATATCTCCCCCCCGAGCCCCCCTTTACTTACCAGACCCCTTCGAAAGTCCTGCACTGTGAACGCGCAGGCGTCTCAGCCGGCTTCTCGGCTCATTCATTGGTTGATTGAAAACAGCGCAGCCATTGGCTCACGCTGCTGTCAATAACATCCAATGACACGGTGCGCCGGGGGCAGGGCCAAGTGATACAGTGAGCGGTATTACGGGAGCACGCCCGCAAGAACTCCCCTCGCTTGCATTGAGGTGGTGAATTTTTGCGGGGAGGCAGCTGCCGAGGGACCCCAGAAGACAAGGTTCGGGGCCACTCTGTTCAAAACAAGCTGCACAGTAGAGGTAAGTAGACATGTGCAATTCGTTTTGTTTCTAATTCGTTTTTTTACGAAAATTCGGAAATTCGTTAATTACGAATTTTCGTATTTACAAATTTTTTATTTACGAAAATTCGGAAATTCGTTAATTACGAATTTTCGTATTTACAAATTTTTTATTTACGAATTTTCTGACATTCCCGAAAATTTTGAATTTACGAATTTTCGTATTTCCGAAAATTCGAATTTACGAATTTTAGTATCTTCGAAAATTCGAATTTACGAATTTTCGAATTTTCGAAAATACGAAATTTCGAAAATTCGAAAATTTAACAATTAGAAATTCGAAATTTCGAAAAACTCGAAATTCGAAATTTCGAAAATTGAAAAATTCGAAATGTCAAAAATGCGAAAATCGAAATTTCGAAAATTGAAAAATTAGAAATTCGAACAATTGAAAATTAAAAAATTAGAAAACTGAAAAATTTGAAAACTGAAAAATTTGAAAACTGAAAAATTCGAAAACTGAAAAATTCGAAAATTTAAAAATTCGAAAAATTCGAAATACGAAATTTCGAAGATACGATTTTTGGACATTTCCAATTTTTGACATTTCGAATTTTTCAATTTTCGAAATTGACAAATTTGAAATGTCAAAAATTCGAAATTCCAAAAAAAAAAAAATTTTAAATTTAAAAAATTCGTAAATTTCCGAATTTCCGAAAATTATTTATTTTTTTTCGTTTCATTAGTTTTTTTCGTTTTTTATATTTTTTGCTTTTTCGAAAATCCTAACATTTCCGGAATTTACGAATTTACAAAAAAAAACAAATAAAACGAAAAAAAATAATTTTTTCGAAATTTCAGAATTTCCGAAAAAAAAACGAATGAAACAAAAACGGAAAAAACTAATTTTTCGAATTTCCCGAATTTACCAAAAAATAAAAAAAACGAAAATAACATAAATTAAAAACAAATTTTTTGGCAGTGCACATGTCTAGAGGTAAGTATAACATGTTTGTTATATAAAAAAAAATTACCTTTAGTGTTCCCTTTAAGGAGATATTTCTTGCACCCACAGGTAAGCCTTAATCTAGGCTTACCTGTTGGGCCAAGTGGTCTGTAAGGGTTTACAAACACTTTAAGGCCTCGTACACACGACCGAGTTTCTCGGCAGAATTCTGCCGAGAAACTCGGTCGTGTGTACACTTTCGGCCGAGGAAGCCGACGAGTTCCTCGTCGAGCCAAATAGAGAACATGTTCTCTATTTCCTCGTTGTTCAATGAGGAAAGTTGGCTCGCCGAGATCCTCGGCGCCTTCACACAGAACTCGACGAGCAAAACGATGAGTTTTGCCCGTCGAGTTCCTCAGGACGTGTGTACGGGGCCTAAGAGTCCTGTGTCTACAAATGGAATCAGACTTCTCTGAATTACAAGGTGGAAAAAGTCTTCACTATGTACTTTGTAGCATCAGTGACACGGACAGATCCAAGAACTGAATTTACAGAAAAAGAAAATGTCTTTACTGGTGGCAGGGGCTGTTTTGGCTACAGGAATATATATTTTCTTTTTGACAAGAGTTCCTCCTAAATTGTTTATGCCGTCAGCTTTTAAACTTTCACACATTCCTGATTTCTGTTTGTATAATCGATTGTAAAAAATCCCTTGGAATATACAGACCTCTGCCTTTTTGTTCCCTATTATTTCACAATACATTGTTCCTTTTACGGTCTGAAAATAGTTATTCCAGTTATGTTTGGCGTTTGGTGTGGACTTTGTAGTGTGGGCCATCCGGTGTGGACATTTAGGTATTGGCTCTTTGGTGTGGACATTGCAGCTTGGTCTCCCTGGTGATGACATTTCACAATGGGCCCTTCACTATGGACATTAAGGCCTCATTTCCATGGACGTTTTTAAAAACGAGCTGTAAAGCTAGGTAGGACTCCTGGAAAAATCAGCGTTAAAAACTTGATTTTTACCGTGTTTTGCATTATGGTTTTTGCGCGTTTTTAGCGCTATCGTTAGGCAGCGTTTTTTGAAGAAAAACACCTCTCTAGGCTATATACACTCCCAAATTTCAGTGAAACATAATAAGACCCTCCCTAAGCTCAAAAAACAGTATAATTTAACCATTTCTGCCATTTTGTGAGACCAGAGTGAGTAGCAGCTGAGAGAGCAGCAGTGTACTTGTATTTAGCGTGTCACTTGCCACATCACCTGCCACAAGCTGCGGATTGTCCACTTGCCACGTCACCTGCCACGTCAACTGGCCACGTCACCTGCCACAAGTTGTGGATTGTCCACATGCCTTCACCTTCCTAATATGATCTCCATGAAGAGCATGTGCCACATCCCACAGTTCAGGATGTGCTTGAACAGCAGTGATTAGAGAAAGTTGGGATACAGAACTTGCCATTGCCATCTTAGTTAGTTCTCTCTTCTCTGTGCTATACCCACAAGCACACGACTGTGAATTTCCTGTGTTTACAGTGACCAATTACATTTTTGCTGATAAAACGCAGGAGCCCAAAAACAATGCGGTAGCGTTTTTTTAGCGTTTTTGAGCGTTTTTTAACGTCTGGTGTTTTTACAGCTCTGGCGTCGGCGCCACAGAACGCCCTGATCCTGTTTTTTTTTTTACAGCTCCAAAACGCCTATGCCATTTGCAGCTCAAAAACGCCTATGTGGGCATGAAGCCATAGAATAACATGGACAGGCGTTTTTAACCACTTCCATACAGGGCACGCATACACCTTCCCGCCCAAGCCAATTTTCAGCTTTCAGCACTGTCGCACTTTGAATGGCAATTGCGCGGTCATGCTACACTGTACCCAAACAAAATTGGCGTCCTTTTTTTCCCACAAATAGAGCTTTCTTTTGGTGGTATTTGATCACCTCTGCGATTTTTTTTTTTTGCGCAACAACTAAAAAAAAACAGAAAATTTTGAAAAAAAATACGTTTTTATTTTTTTCTGTTAATTTTTTTGTAAATAAGTAAGTTTTCTCTTTCAATTACGGGCACTGATATGGCGGCACTGATGGGCACCGATGAGATGGCACTGATGGACATCGATGAGGTAGTACTGACGGGCACAGATGAGGTGGCACTGATTGGCGGCGCTTGTATGCGGCACTGATGGGCACACATAGGCGGCACTGATGGGCACACATAGGCGGCACTGATGGGCACACATAGGCGGCACTGATGGGCACTCATGGGCGGCACTGATGGGCACTCATGGGCGGCACTGGGCACTCATAGGCGGCACAGATGGGCACTCATGGGCGGCACTTATGGGTGGCACTGATGGCTAGTTATGGGTGGCACAGATGGGCACTGATAGGTGGGCACTGGGCATGGATGGGCACTGTAGGGTGGCACTGATGGACACTGTAGGGTGGCACTGATGGACAATGTGGGGTGGCACTGATGGACACTGGGGCGGCACTGATTTACCTATGTTGCCAGTCAGTGCCCATTTGTGGGCACTGATTGGCATCTTTTTTTTTTTACAGACTTTTTTTTTTTTTACAGCTTTTTTTTTTTTTTACAGCCTTTTTTTTTTTTTTATATGCCCTTCCCTGGTGGTCCAGGGTGGGCTTCCCTGGTGGTCCATGTGGCGATCGGAGGGGGGGCTGCGCTGATAAACAATCAGCGCGAACCCCCCCTGTCAGGAGAGCCGCTGATAGGCTCTCCTCTACTCGCGTCTGTCAGACGCGAGTGAGGAAGAGCCATCAACGGCTCTTCCTGTTTACATTGTGATCAGCCGTGATTCGACACGGCTGATCACATGGTAAAGAGTCTCCGTGAGAGACTCTTTACCGAGATCGGTGTTGCGGGGTGTCAGACTGACACCCCGCAACAACGATCGCCGCGATACGCGCCCCCGGGGGCGCGCAGCGGCTCAGAATCCTGAGCACGTCATATGACGTCCAGTCAGGATTCTACAACCACTTTGCCGACGTCAATTTGTCATTGGCGGGCGGCAAGTGGTTAAGCTGTAAAAAACGCTAAAAAAAGCTGCTGTAAAAACGTCCATGGAAATGAGGCCTTAAAGGTAAACCCTTCAGTGTGGACAATCCAATGTGGGCTTTTCAGTGTGAATATTTCAGGGTGAACCCTTATGCCGTGTACACACGATCGGAACTTCCGACAACGAAACCTTGGATTTTTTTCCGACAAAATGTTGGCTCAAACTTGTCTTGCAAACACACGGTCACACAAATGTTGTCGGAAATTCCTAACGCGGTCACGTACACAATGATGAGCCAAGAAAAATTAAGTTCAATGATTCCGAGCATGCGTCGAATTGATTCCGAGCATGCGTAGGATTTTTGTAAGTCGGAAATTGGCTATAGACGATCGCAATTTCCAACATGAACTTTTGTTGTCGGAAAATTTGAGAACCAGCTCTCAAATTGTTGTTGTCGGAAATTACCACAACAAATCCGATGGAGCCTTCATACGGTTAGAATTCCCGAAAAAAAGCTCACATCGAACATTTGTTGTCGGAATTTCCGATCGTGTGTACGCGGCATAAGACCCTTTTCACACTCAAGGCAGATTTTCAGGTGTTTTGCACTAAAAATAGCGCCTGTAAAGTGCCTGAAAAGCGCCTCTCAAGCCTCCCCACTGTAGAAGCCTGAATGCTTTCACACCGGGGCGATGCGATTGCAGGACCAAAAAAAAAGTCCTGCAAGCAGCGTCTTTGGGGCGGTGTGGGAGTGGTGTATACACTGCTCCTAAACCACCCCTGCCATTGAAATCAATGGGCAAAGCGCTTCAGCAGTGGCGCTTTGCAGGTGCTTTTAACCCTTTTTCGGCCACTAGTGGGGGTTAAAAGTGCTGCTAAAACGACGGTAAAGCGTCACTAAAACTAGCGGTGCTTTAATGCTAACACAGCCACGCTAGCAGTGTGAAAAGGGTCTTTAGTGTGGACATGTCTGTGTGGGACCTTCAGTGTAGACATTTCAAAGTGAACCCATCAGTTTGAACATTTCCCTATGGGCCCTGAACGGTGGAAAATTCAGTGTGGGCATTTAGGTATTGGCTTATCTGTGTGGACATTTCAGCTAGGTCCTTCTGGTGATGACAGTTCTCAACGTGCCCTTTGCTATTGACATTTCAGGGTGAACCCTTCAATATGGACATTTCCATGTGGGCCCTTCAGTGTGGATATTTAAGGGTAAACTTTTAACTATGGTTATTTCAGGGTGAGCCCTTGAGGCCAGGTTCACACCTATGCGAATTGAGTGCGGTTTAAACTGCATCTAATTCGCAGGACATTTCAAAATACATTGTTTTCAATGAGGCTGGTTCACATATGTGCGATGCATCTGCACTGCGTATTGCCTCCAAACCGCATGCGGTTTTTATGTCTTGCGGTGCGGCTCAGGTGCGAATTCAGTCCCATTATCTTCTATGGGTACGCATCTAATTCGCACATGTGTTCAGTTCTCTGCAGGAATTTCTCTCATTCAGCTCAATACAATTCTCCCCCACTCTCCTCTCACCCGGAACTTCTCCCAGGTCTCCAAATTCGCACCTGATCTGCAGCTAAACCGCAGTTGATCTGCAGAACACCCTCTAGAGAAATTTGCAACGACAACGCAGCTCAAAAAAGCAACGCACTAGTGTGATTCCGGCCTCAGTGTGGCCATTTCAGTGCTGGACCTTCAAGTGAAGACAGTTCAGAGTAAAACCTTCAGTGTGGACATTTCCATACAGGTCCTTTCAGTATGGACATTTCAGCATGAGCCTTTTAGTGCAGGCATTTCACCATGAGCCCTTCAGTGTGGGCATTTCAGCACAGCCCCTTCTGGGTGGCCCTCAGTGTTTAGTATAGCCATTCAGTGTGGAAATTTCATTATTGGACCTACAGTGTTGATATTTCAGCATTTTGCAGTAAAATATGGACATTTCAGAGTAGCCCTTCAGTGTGAGAATTTCAGTATGAGCCCTTCAGTCTGGTTATTTTAGCATTAGCCTAGCCATTAGGTATGGAAAAGTCAGCATAGGTCGTTTAGTGTGTGCATTTCAGAGCGGGTCCTTACAGTGGATCTTTAGGGTGAACATTTCAGGGTGGGTCCTTCAGTGTGGTGATTAGTGTTGGCCATTTAGTGTAGAAATGTCAGCATTGGCCCTTCAGAGTGGACATTTGATCGTGGGCCAAAGGGGTTGTAAAGGTTAATTTTTTATTTTCTAAATAGGTTCCTTTAAGCTAGTGCATTGTTGGTTCACTTACCTTTTCCTTCGATTTCCCTTCTAAATGTTTTTTTTCTTTGTTTTCTTTGTCTGAATTTCTCACTTCCTGTTCCTCCTCAGTAAGCTGTTCTGGTTGACTAATCACCGCTCGGAAGATGGTGTGAAGTTTACTGAGGAGAAACAGGAAGTGAGAAATTCAGACAAAGAAAAAAAACATTTAGAAGGGAAATCTAAAGGAAAAGGTAAGTGAACCAACAATGCACTAGCTTAAAGGAACCTATTTAGAAAATAAAAAACAAACCTTTACAACCCCTTTTGGTGTCAATGATTCAACATGGGCTCTTCGGTGTAATCTATCAGAATGTTTTAATTTAGGGCTAATAATTTGGCACATTGTACATGTCATGGATATGCAATAGTCTGGCAGCTTACCTGTCTCCATCTGTCCATTAGAGGCCAGACTCTGCTCTGGTTACCTTCTTATCTCCTCTCCTTCCTGTATGGCCCACCCAGGCCATCCCAGGAAGTCTATATTAACTGTTGCACTACAGGCCTGCAGTGCTGTTCAACCGTGTTGTTAGCTTTAGTTCCTGTCTGCAGTGTGCTACGATTATCTTCCTGTGTACCGTTTTTGGCTCGTCCCTGACTTCTCCTGTTTGCCTGTGATCCTGACATTTTGCCTGTCCTTCGGTTACCCTTGTCTGCCTGTTGCCCTGACCTCGGCTTACCCATCACTACCGCTTGTCCTGCTTGCTGCTTCCCCTCTCTCCCTGAGAAGCGTGACCTAGGGGATCCAAGGGGTCGCGACCTGGATCCAGCTGCGGCGAAGGCCATCCTCACCACTAGAGGCTCTGGTGAACACAAAGCTGGGTCTTAGATTCCACGCCCTGGGCAATCTTGGGTTCATGCTTCCTCTCTAATCGCAGGAGTCGGCCATAGGTTTCACTACCCTGTGGTGCATCCCTGACCCCAACGGGGTGCACTTGTCACCTGGCCACAGGTGACCTGACAGTACAATAGTGCCAAAATGTTATTGTTCATATATTCCAGACTAGAATAGATTTGCCACATAAAACTTTTACAATAATATTGCTAATATTATTGGCACCTAAAATGATCACCCATACAATAACGAATTGGATAATATTATGAGCGCTGGTTATGAGGTTGACTTTAGGTTAACATTAGGCTTGAGTTAAGAATTCTGTGGACTTTTCTCTTCGTAACTTTTATGAAATTTAGCTTCTAATGTTTAGTGCTGCACGTTTAACCCTTTTTATTTACCTGTATTGACCTTCATCAATATTGTGCTAGCAGCCTTTTTTAGTGACTGTGCACATTTTTTTTACCAAACGCAGCAGTTATAATTTATTTTGATCAATTGTAATGTGCACACTTTTACTTAGTCCTGTAATGGGACATTTAGTTTTGTGTTCCCCTCATTTTTATTATGACAAATTCTACTTCCCCGTCATGGCGACTTCTTAAAAGTCCCCACATTGGATGGACTTTTTCCATCGGAAATTCCGACCGTGTGTATGCCCCATCGAAGAAATTCCATCGATTAAGTAGAGAACATGTTAATTTCCTCTGATGGAATTCCGTCGGAATTCCGATGTGAATTTGGTCGGACAAAGGCATTACAGGTATTTATATAGTGCTGACAATTTATACAGTGCTGTACTAAAATGTGGTTTTGTAGTTATTGTTTATGGGAAGTGTACCAGAAGGGTTATTTTGTGTGATCATTCTGTTTCCAAGAGTCAGGTAGTTTCCTGCTTTAGGGTCTTGGAGATCAAAACCAACATGAACAGTCGTTGGGTACAGTTTTGTCCCTTAGGCCACATTCACACAGGCATTCAGTCAGTCCATTCTTGGCCTATGATTTAATACAAAACTGAACTGCATTGAATCCCTATGGGTAGCCAGAGTTTTGGCTTATTCTACCTAAACCCTTAGGCCCCATACACACGGGAGGATTTATCCGCGGATACGGTCCAGCGGACCGTTTCCGCGTATAAATCCTCTCGAGGATTTCAGCAGATTTTAATGCGATGGAGTGTACTCACCATCGCATTGAAATCCGCGCCGAAATCCTCTGGCGATGACGTGTCGCGCCGTCGCCGCGATTATGACGCGGCGACGTGCGCGACGCTGTCATATAAGGAATTCCACGCATGCGTCGAATCATTACGACGCATGCGGGGGATCCCTTCGGACGGATGGATCCGGTGAGTCTATACAGACCAGCGGATCCATCCGTTGGGATGGATTCCAGCAGATGGATTTGTTTGGCATGTCAGCAAATATTAGATCTGCTGGAATCCATCCCAGGGGAGAAATATCCGCGGAAACAGATCCGCTGGAGTGTACACACCATAGGATCTATCCGCTGAAACCCATTTGCTGGGATTTTTCAGCAGATGGATTCTATCGTGTGTACGGGGCCTTAGGCCTCGTACACACGACCGAGTTTCTCGGTAAAAACCAGCAAGAAACTTGCTGGGAGATATTTTTTTCGTCTAGGGAACTGTCGAGAAACTCGACGAGCCAAAAAGAGAGCAAGTTCTCTATTTCCTCGACGGGAATGGAGAAACTTGCCTTGTCGAGTTCCTTTATAGCCTAACAAGGAACTCGACGAGGAAAACGATGTGTTTCGCCCGTCGAGTTCCTCGGTCAGGTGTACGAGGCTTTAGGCCTCATGCACATAGGACATTATTTCCCTTCCCTGGACTCCTATGCTCCAGGGGAGGAAAACACAGCTTTAAAAAAGTGACTTTTAGAGATTGTCCTAACCACTTAAGCCCCGGACCATATTGCTGGTCAAAGACCAGAGCACTTTTTGCGATTCGGCACTGCGTCGATTTAACTGACAATTGCACGGTCGTGCAACGCGGCTCCCAAACAAAATTGGCGTCCTTTTTTTCCCACAAATAGAGCTTTCTTTTGGTGGTATTTGATCACCTCTGTGGTTTTTAGTTTTTGCGCTATAAACAAAAATAGAGCGACAATTTTGAAAAAAATTAATATTTTTTACTTTTTACCATAATAAATATCCCCCAAAAATATATAAAAAAACTATTTTTTTCATCAGTTTAGGCCGATACGTATTCTTCTACATATTTTTCGTAAAAAAAATCGCAATAAGCATTTATTGATTGGTTTGGGCAAAAGTTATAGGCCCAGATTCTCAAAGAAGCGCCTCTCTTTAGGCGGGCGTAGCGTATCTCAGATACACTACGCCGCCGTAACTTAGAGCGGCATGTCCTGTATTCAGAAACAACTTGCGCTCTAAGTTATGGCGGCGTAGTGTATCTGACACGGCGTAAGCCCGCCTAATTCAAACTAGGCTGGTAGGGGGCGTGTTGTATGTAAATGTTTCGTGACCCCACGTAAATGACGCTCTTATCGAACAGCGTTTGCACGCGCATGCTCAGTATCACGTCAAATTTTTTAAGTAAATTACGCCCGCTCAATGCTTAGGCGACGTGAACGTAACCTACGCCCAGCCCCATTCACGGACGACTTACGCAAACGACGTAAAATACGACGCTGTTCGGACGTTTCCGATGTCCATACCTAACATGACTTACCCCTGCTTTATGAGGGGTAACTTTACGCCGGTTCGACGCCTTACGTAAATGACGTATCTTGATACGCCGGGCGCACGTACTTTCGTGAATCGGCACATCTAGCTAATTTGCATATTCTACGTGGAAATATACGGAAACGCCCCTAGCGGCCAGCGTAAATATGCACCCTAAGATACGACGGCGTAAGAGACTTACGCCGCTCGTATCTAGGCAACTGTGAGGCGTATCTGATTCTATGAATCAGGCGCGGAGATGCGATGCCTCACACTCAGAGTTACGACGGCGTATCTGGAGATACGCCGTCGTAACTCCTTTGTGAATCCGGGCCATAGTGTTTACAAAATAGGGGGTAGTTTTATGGCATATTTATACATTTTTTTTTTTACTAGTAATGGCGGCGATCAGCGATTTTTTTTCGGTACTGCGACATTATGGCGGACACTTCGGACACTTTTGACAAATTTTTGGGACCATTGGCATTTTTATAGCGATCAGTGCTATAAAAATGCATTGATTATTATAAAAATGCCACTGGCAGGGAAGAAGTTAACACTAGGGGGCGGGGAAGGGGTTAAGTATGTTCCCTGGGTGTGTTCTAACTGCAGGGGGGGTGGACTCACTAGGGGAAATGACTGATCGCTGTTCATACATTGTATGAACAGACGGTCAGGCATTTCTCCCTTGACAGGACCGGGACCGGGAGCTGCACACGCGCGGGAGTCAGGAGCGAGCGGGGGGGCGCGCGCCCCTAGTGGCCTCTTCGCGAGGCGACGTAGAGCTACGGGCTCTCGCGCAGGAGAGCCGACCTGCCGCCATAGAACTGCGGCGGCTGGTCGGCATGTAGTTAAGTGAACCATGTGGGGGAAAAGGTTCCTTTTACCAAGGTGTATGTTATTTGCCTAGCTTTTATGCTAACCCTCTGGGTTCAATGCACATGAAGTCAGTGATCCAGGAACAAGTACACACATCAGTGAAATTAGAAGTCATTCCGCACATTCTGTTCTGGATCACTGACTGGAAGTACTGAAACAAGTGTATAGCAGGACTCCCACGGCCGTGGAGTCCACAAGGGAGAAGCTCTAGGGACAGTGAATTGCAATACCATCGGAAGTGGATTTGTGTTAGTTTGCTGGAGATCGGAGGTTTATGAGGTGGTCTTTAGGCTACTGGCTTTATCCCTGTTGGAGTATCTCACATGAAGTGTCACTGCTCCCCCAGATTGAGAGTTTCATTTGATGTTGATCTAGCGAGGTTGACCTTGTAGCTATCCAACAATTGTCTGATGGAGCATACACACGGTCAGATTATTGAAATGAAATGCGAAATGGTGAAATGCGTCAGTGGATGTGGCCAGTGGAACAGCGTTGGCTGAGGCCATCACATACATTCACATGGATCTGGCTGGGTAAGCGGCGTTCTACATTTTTTTCATTGCATTTTGTTGCTAGGTCTGCCTTAAAGCGGAGGTCCCGCTTAAAATAAAATAAAAATTAAAAGTCAGCAGCTACAAACACTGTAGCTGCTGACTTTCAATAAGGACACTTACCTGTTCAGGGTGCCCGCGATGTTGACAGCCGAACCCGAGGAATCGCTCGGGTCTCGACTGCCCCGCCAGCATCCTCAGTGAGGGAATCGGGAATTGAAGCATTGCCGCTTCACTGCCCAATTCCCTACTGCGCATGCGCGAGCCGCGCCTCGCTATGTGAATGGGCGGATGTCTCCTGGGACACACACAAGGTCCCAGAAGACACCGCTCCCCATTTCCCAGAAGGCAGCGCGAGGAGGAGAAGAAATAAGACCCACCACGGACGAAGAAGTGGCAGATTAGGATGATCTGCCTAGTAACAGACACTTCTGGTAAGTATAATTTTTTTAAAAAATTTTTGTAGCCTTTTTGGCTATTTCTTTTTTTTTTTTAAGGGTGGACCTCCACTTTAACCTTTGGACCCAAGTCCCCCCTTTGTGAAAAAAAGCATTATATGTGCAGGTCAGGAGCATTTTCTTGTGAGATTGGGGAGCCCTAATTATTTGATATCTCATTTAAAAGGTCCATGATACAAGACCACGCCTAATGCCGCGTACACACAATTAGGTAGATTCAGTAAGAGTTAGGCCGGCTTATCAGTAGATAAGCTGACCTAACTCAGAATCTACGCCGACTTATGTTTAAGCGTATGCTCAAACAGAGATACGCTTAAACATATCTAAGATACGACGGCTTGCGCTGTCCTATCTTAGATTGCAATATTTCGGATGGCCGATAGGTGGCGCTTCCATTGCGGTCGGCGTAGAATATGTAAATGAGTAGATACGCCGATTCACGAACGTATGCCCGGCCGATGCAGTACTTTTACACCGTTTACGTAAGAGATAGGCCGTGTAAAGTTAGAGCTGGGCCCTAGTTGGAATAGTAATGTCAAGTATGGCCGCGTCGAAATTCGAATTTTTTACGTCGTTTGCGTAAGTCGTCAGTGAATCAGGATTTACGTTGTTTACGTCCACGTCTAAATCAATAGGCCCGTGCGGCGTACTTAGCCGCAATGCACACTGGGAAATGTAGGCGCCCGGCGCATGCGCAGTTCGCGAAAAACGTCAAGCCCCATTAACATACAACACGCCCCCTCAAACACATTTGAATTAGGCACCCTTACGCCCGCCAATTTAGGCTACGCCGCCGTAACTTAGCAGGTAAGTACATTGTGAATAATGTACTTGCCTCGCTAACTTACGGCGGCGTAGCTTAAATGTCTTAAGCTACGCCGCCGCAAAGTTGCGGCCATGTACTTGAATCTAGCTAAATGTTTTTCGGCATGTAGAAAAAACGAAGTTTTTCCAACTTCATCATTAAAACGACGTTGCCCACACACCATCGTTTTAAAAAAATGCTCTAGCAAGGCGCGGTGACGTACAACACGTACGGCGGCACTATAAAGGGGAAGTTCCATGCGGATGACGCCACCCTTGGGGCTGCTTTAGCTGATTCCGTGTTAGTAAAAGACGATTCGCGATTTTCTGTCTGTTACAGCGTGATGAATGTGCTTACTCCATTACGAACGGTAGTTTTACCAGAACGAGCGCTCCCATCTCATAACTTGCTTCTGAGCATGCGTGGGTTTTTAACGTCGTTTTAGCCCACACGCGATCATTTTTTACAACCCGAAAAACGACATTGTTTAAAACGTTGTTTAAAAAATGCAACCTACTCGAAAAATAATGTTGTCGTTTTTCAGAAGCCGAAAAATGATGTGAAGCCCACACACAATCATTTTAAATTACATTTTTTTTAAAACCAAGTTTTTTTCATGCCGAAAAATGATCGTGTGTACGCGGCATTAGTGCTGCTGGTTTAAGCCAGGGAGTAAGGCAAGCATTTTCTTTCTTTTTTTTTCTTTTTACATGTAATACTACCTTATTACATGGGAGAGTTGGGGGTACAAAAGTTAGGACCTTTCATTTTAATGCCAGGTCTCCTCTGAGCCATTTTTTGCTGCATATTCATTCACTTCCTCCTGTGCTGAGAGCTTTTGCTTCAGTTGCAAGCAATCCCACAAAAAATCATGCAACTTCCATGGCCAAAAAAGATCACCCCCTGTATGATAATAAAGAACGTCCCTGCTTCAACCTTCTCTTATTGGACTATTGCAATAGTCATGAACTGAACCCTGTTTGGGCATAGTAGAACTGTAACTGAAATCTATCCTGTTAGAATGAAACAATAAACGTAATTTTTTATAAACTGGATTATTCTGAGTATTTTTGGCAAGTCTAGTCACAAGTATGGTCAACAGATGTGTCAGATTTAGTTGAAAAGCCACGATTCACATGACTCCCGAATTCTTTTCTCATTTTCCCACTCAAATCAGTCAGCATTTCAGCTTTGTTCATGGTTGTGTAAATACAGTATAATATGACAAAGGTCGGGCTCATTAACCACTTAAGAACCGGACCAATATGCTGCTAAATGACCCAAGGGGTTTTTACAATTCGGCACTGCGTCGTTTTAACAGACAATTGCGCGGTCGTGCAACGTAAGTCCCAAACAAAATTGGCGTCCTTTTTTCCCCACAAATAGAGCTTTCTTTTGGTGGTATTTGATCACCTCTGCGGTTTTTATTTTTTGCGCTATAAACAAAAATAGAGCGACAATTTTGAAAAAAATTCAATATTTTTTACTTTTTGCTATAATAAATATCCCCCAAAAACATATATAAAAATGTTTTTTTCCTCAGTTTAGGCCGATACGTATTCTTCTACCTATCTTTGGTAAAAAATCGCAATAAGCGTTTATCGATTGGTTTGCGCAAAATGTATAGCGTTTACAAAATAGGGGATAGTTTTATTATTTTTTTTTTTTTTACTACTAATGGCGGCGATCAGTGATTTTTTTCGTGACTGCGACATTATGGCGGACACTTCGGACAATTTTGACACATTTTTGGGACCATTGTCATTTTCACAGCAAAAAATGCATTTAAATTGCATTGTTTATTGTGAAAATGACAGTTGCAGTTTGGGAGTTAACCACAGATGGCGATGTATGAGTTAGGGTTCACCTAGTGTGTGTTTACAACTGTAGGGGGGTGTGACTGTAGGAATGACGTCATCGATCGAGTCTCCCTATAAAAGGAATAGCTCGATCGATGCAGCCGCCACAGTGAAGCACGGGGAAGCCGTGTTTACATACGGCTCTCCCCGTTCTTCAGCTCCGGGGAGCGATCGCGACGGAGTGGCTATAAACGAATAGCCGCGCCGTCGTCCCGGATCGCTCCCCGCGGGAATCCGACCGCCGCATGTAGCGGGGGGGGGGTCCCGATCGGACCCCCGACCCACGTCTAGGCAGGGACGTACAGGTACGCCCATGTGCCTGTACGTGCCATTCTGCCAACGTATATCTACATGCGGCGGTCAGGAAGTGGTTAAGGGAATGGAGCTAAAGGCATACAGTGGACAAGCTTTGTTTAAAGGATGTCCAAGAATATAGTTGTCAGAGGCTACTGCGGAATCGTTGCACCTCCATAAGGAGGATTGATATACTAAAGGCACATAGACGGTGCACTTTGCAAAGCCCAGTTGCACTCTGCAAGAGCAGTTGCTCCAGAGCTTAGTAAATGAGCAGAAGCTCTGCTGACGTCCATCATCCAATCATGTGCAAGCAAATAGGCTGTTTTTTTTTGCAAGTGATTGGGTATTCTGAATTTGGGGACCGGGTACCGGCTGGTCGTAGGTCTTGGCACACATGTAGCCCCATTTCTCCTCTACAAGTGTGCAAAGTTTGTTGTCTGGGGGACCTACGACTGGGGAGCGCCGATTTTTCAAAGTCGGGCACCCCTTCCAGATGCTCCCTTTTTAAACATCAGTCTAGTCATAGACACAGTGAGGCATGGGCACAGTGAGGAATGCACATGGGCACAGTGAGGCACAGTGAGGCATGCAGATGGACACCCTAGGCTTTAAACTCGAGTCAATAAGTTTTCAGTTTTTTGTGGTAACATTAGGTGCCTCGGCTTATATTCGGGTGGGCTCATACTTGAGTATATACGGTATTTACCTTTAGTAAATCAACCCCAAAGTCTATGCAGTAGAAGTGATTTACTGAAGCTGGAAAGTGCAATATCTGGTGAAGCTGTGCAGGGTAGCCAATAAGGACTCCCATACAACCCGCCAGCCGGCGGTGCTTGCCCCCCCCCCCCCCCTCGCTCCCAGGCAGCCATAGCTCGCCAGCCCTGATAATCCACTCACAAAATGCGAGCAGGCAAGTGGATTTTTTGAGGGCTGATTTTTCCCTCAACTTTGAAGATTTTTTTTTGTTTTTATTGTGAAGCACACAACAAATAAGACAAAATAACATAACAGAAAAAGTCAGTGGGGTAGATTCAGATAGAATTTACGCCAGCGTATCCATAGATACGCCGCGTAAATTCAAATCTGCGCCGGCGTATCTACTTTCTGTATTCAGAAAGCTAGATACGCCGACATTTGCCTAAGATACGACTGGCATAAGTCTCTTACGCCGTCGTATCTTAGGGTGCATTCTGACGCTGGCCGCTAGGGGCGCTTCCGTTGTTGTTGGCGTAGAATATGCTAATTACCTAGGTACGCCGATTCACAAACGTATGTACGCCCGTCGCAATGTATTTACGTCGTTTACGTTAGGCTTTTTCGGCGTAAGGTTGTTCCTGCTATTAGGAGGCGCAGCCAATGTTAAGTATGGACGTCCTTCCCGCTTCGAAATTTGAATTTTTCACGTTGTTTGCGTAAGTCGTTCGCGAATAGGGCTGGACGTAATTTACGTTCATGTCGAAACCAATACGTCGTTGCACCGTACTTGGAAGCAATGCACACTGGGATATGTACACGGACGGCGCACAGGTCATCATACATTTACATAAAACACGCCCCCCATTCCACATTTGAATTATGCGCGCTTACGCCGGCCCCATTTACGCTACGCCGCCGCGTTTCACGGAGCAAGTGCTTTGTGAATACAGCACTTGCTCCTGTAAGTTACGGGCGGCGTAGCGTAAATACGATACGCTGTGCCGCCGTATCATTGCACGCCCCTACGTGAATCTACCCCAATGTGCATAACTATTCACCCCCCTAAAGTCAATACTTTGTAGAGCTATCTTTTGAGGCTTTCACAGCTCCAAGACGCTTTGTACAAGTCTCTATGAGCTTGCCACATCTTACCACTGGGATTTTTGTCCATTCCTCCTTCCTCCAAAACTGCTCCAGCTCATTCAAGTGGAATGTTTGCGCTTGTGAGCAGCAATCTGACCACAGATTTCCTATTGGATTGAGATCTGGGCTTTGACATGTTTACATGTTTCCCCTTAAACCACTAAAGTGTTGCTTTAGCAGTGTGTTTGGGGTCATTGTCCTGCTGGAAGGTGAACCTCTGTCCTAGCCTCAAATCACACACAGAGTGGTACAGTTTTTGCTCAAGAATATCCCTGTATTTAGCACCATCCATCTTTCCCTCAACTCTGACCAGTTTCCCAGTCCTGACTGCTGAAAAACATCCCCACAGCATGATGCTGCCACCACCATGTTTCACTGTGGGGATGGTGTTCTTTCTGTGATGTGATGTGTTGGGTTTGCGCAGGACATAAAGCCCAACTCTATGGAGCGTACGGCTTATAGTCGCCTAATGTACAGATACTCCAGTCCCTGCTGTGGAACTCTGCAGCTCCTCCAGGGTCACCTTAGGTCACCTTAGGTCTCTGTGCTGCCTCTCTGATTAATTCCCTCCTTGCCCAGGCCGTGAGTTTTGGTGTGCGGCCGTCTCTTGGCAGGTTTGCTGTTGTGCCATGTTCTTTCCATTTTGTTATGATAGATTTGATGGTGCTCCTAGGGAGCATCAAAGATTTGGATATTTTTTTATAACCTAACCCTGACTTGTACTTCTCAACAACAAACATTGTCCCTTCAGCTTCGTACACACGACCGAGTTTCTCTGCAAAAAACAGCAAGAAACTTGCTGTTTTTTTTTTTTTCCGAGGAAACCGGTCGTGTGTACATTTTTCGACAAGGAAACTGTCGAGGATCCTGTCGAGCCAAAAAGAGAGTATGTCTTCTTTTTCCTCGACGTGAATGGAAAAAGGAACTCGACGAGGAAAACTATGTGTTTCGCCCGTCGAGTTCCTCGGTCGTGTGTACGAGGCTTTACTTGTATGGAGAGTTCCTTGGTCTCGATGGCAGTGTTTGGTTAGTGTTGCAGCCTCTGGGGCCCTTCAAAAAGGTGTGTATATGTAATGACAGATCATGTGACACTTAGATTGCACACAGGTGTACATCATTTCACGAAATTACCGTGTTTATTGGGGTATAGCGCGCTCCCGCGTATAGCGCGCACCCCTAAAGTTGCCCAGAAATTCCTGTGAAAAAAAGATTTTTGTACTTACAGTTTGGTGTCTTGCACGGCGGCCATCGGCGGCCTCGTCGGGTCCGGCGTCCGTCTGCGGCTTCGGGTGTCCTCTTCGTCGGGTCCGGCGTCCTTCTGCGGCGTCCTCCTCGCTCGTTTCCCGCTTTCCCGCACCGAGTTTGAATACTGCGCCGGCATATACCGAGCGCAGTACACTCGCGTATAGTCGGCAATGCTCGCGCTGACGTCCTGGACGTACAGGACGTGAGCGCGAGTGTAGCCGAGACTGCCCGACTATACACGAGTGTACTGCGCTCGGTATATATCGGCGCAGTATTCAAACTCAGCGCGGGAAAGCGGGTATCGACGTATATCGCGCACCCACGATTTTGCCCTGATTTTCAGGGCAAAATAGTGCGCGGTATACGCCGATAAATACTGTATGTGACTTCTGAAGGTAATTGGTTGCACCAGAGCTTTTTATGGGCTTAACAAAGAGGGGGAGAATACATACACTCTGAAAAATAGTTTTATGTATATATTTTTCTAATTTTACTTCACCAACTTAGACTATTGTGTTCTGATTCATCACATATAATTCAGATTAAAAAAACATTGAACTAAAGGCTGTAATGTAACAAAATAGGTTAAAAGCCAAGGAACATGGATCAATGCCTTACCCTAGTACAAGAACCTCCCAGACAATAATACTGATCACTGTATTAGTGTCACTGGTTCTCAAAAAGTGTCAGTTAGTGTCTGATTTGTCCGTTTTATAGCAGAAAGTAAAACATTATTTTTTTTTTCTAAATTGTCAGTCTTTTTTTTGCAGAGGTGATCAAATACCACCAAAAGAAAGCTCTATTTGTGGGGAAAAAAGGATGTATAACCTGTTTGGGAGCCACATTACATGACCGCGCAATTGTCAGTTAAAGCGACGCAGTGGCGAATTGCAAAAAGTGGCCTGGTCTTTGGCCAGCCAAATGGTCCGGGGCTTAAGTGGTAAAAAAAAAAAGAAGCATTTTTGCTTACCGTATTTATCAGGGTATTGAGCACTCCAGCGTAAAGCGCACCCCTAAAGTGGACCCGCATTCCTGTAAAAAAAAACATTTTAGTACTTACAGTTTTGGTGTCTTGCGCGGCGTCCATCGGCGGCCTCGTCGGGTCCGGCGTCTGTCTGCGGCTTCGGTGGTGTCCTCCTCGTCAGGTCCGGCGTCCTTCTGCGGTGTCCTCCCCGCTCGATACACCCACTTCCCGCGCTGAGTTTAAACTACTGCGCCGGCATATACAGAGCGCAGTACACTTGTGTATAGTCGGGCAGGCTCGGCTCCTCTCACGGTCACGTCATGTGCGCGGTATACGCCGATAAATACGGTATATATGATTGGATGATTGTAATGAGCACAGTCTGGCCTTATTTGCTTTGCAAACTGAATACTTTCTACTCATTAGGTGGATCTATCCTGTGAATACCATAGGAACTACAAACAGCCAAGCTACTAGTATTCTTCGAAGGTCAGCAATGGAAGCCCTGGCATTTCTCTCACCCAGGTCTCCTTTAATATCTATTATTGCATATTTTGCTCCTCCGGCAGTCAGAAGGTTAAATCTCCTTCGGCATTGATTTGACATTAAGCCGAGCGAAGACATTATCACTAATTAAAGATAATTTAATGCAGGCTTTTAGCTGAACATCTGGCTGTACAGTAACTGGAGATTTTTATACGGTGCTCATGTGACTAAGCAGAGGTGACATCAGCAGTGCACTTTATAGTAAATTTGTAAGTCATCGCTGGGCTCAGAGCATGTGATTGTTTGTAAACTGAATCTGAAGCACCTGAGTGGAAAAGGATAAGTCCCTCGAGATGAGCCGTCAGCCCAGCCAGCCAATGGGAGCTCTCCGGATTGTGATGTCACAGAGCCAGAGGATGGTGTGACTGCTGAGAGCTCATCTCTCGCTCTACCCCATGCAAGATTAATGCTTTGTTTTGAACATCGCATCCACAAAATGGGTTATGGGTTCAAATGGAAATCAGTCGATAGTGACCAATACCGTTTATTATGCTGACGGCTGATGAGAAGTGTCGTGTTTTACCACCATGCATGCTGGGTGTGTGTCATCCTAGAAGGAGATGCAAGCGAGGAGCAGGAAATAGAAGGCATTTCAGGGAAGTGGGAAGACCGATACTGCTGTGTCTGATCATTTCCGTGCAAGATATAATAAATGCTGGAACAGGCCACTGCCAAGAAACCAGACTTATACAAACTTTATTCCTTGCCTGCATTCTTGGAATTTTTGGTGATGTATTAGTTTAAAGCTGAACTCCGGTTTAAGCAAATATTGTCTAAATAAAATAGAACAAAACACAAATTGGGGGAGATTTACTAAAACTGGTGCACACAGAATCTGGTGCAGCTATGTTACCGTATATACTCGAGTATAAGCCGACCCGTGTATAAGCCGAGGCCCTAATTTTACCACAAAAAAATGGGAAAACTTATTGACTCGAGTATAAGCCTAGGGTGAGAATGCAGCAGCTACTGTAAGTAGAAAATAGGGTCAACAATGCCCATTTGCAGCTTCACTGTGCCCATTTGCATGCCTCACTGTGCCCATTTGCAACCCTACTGTGCCCATTCTCACTGTGCCCATTGTAGCCTTACTGTGCCCATTCTCACTGTGCCCATTTCAGCCTTACTCTGCCTATTGCAGCCTTACTGTGCCCATTGTTGCCTTACTGTGCCTGTTGTAGCCTTACTATGCCTATTCTCACTGTGCCCATTGTAGCCTTACTGTGCCCATTGTAGCCTTACTGTGCCCATTGTAGCCTTACTGTGCCCATTCTCACTGTGCCCATTGCAGCCTCAGTGTACCTGTATTCTTGACAAGCTGCGGGCATCTATTTTCCAAAAGTCGCGGCTTCCTCCTGGTCCCATTCGTTCTGTGATACATGTCGGGTCGCGGGCGTCCATTTTTCAAAAGTCGCGGCTTCCCCCTGGTCCGTGATAGGCGTTTGACACTGTGTTCGGCTACCGCCTATCACGGAGGTCCTCTCATCCTCAGACTCACTTTCCCAGCAGACACTGTGTTCAGTGTTCCGCCAATCACGAACCCTCTTTCATCTTCGGACAAGAGGACGTCCATGATAGGCGAAACACTGAACACAGTGTCTGCTCGTAAAGTCCGAGGATGAGAGGACCTCCGTCAAACGCCTATCACAGACCAGGGGGAAGCCGCGACTTTTGAAAAATGGACGCCCGCGACCCGACAGGTACACTGACTCGAGTATAAGACGAGGGGGCTAAAAAAAAGGGCTGAAAATCTCGGCTTATACTCGAGTATATACGGTATCTCTATTCCGATACTACTGTTTGTGTAAGAGGTGTGCACTACTCTTTTTGCATAAAACTCTAATAAAAATATTTTAATAGAATCTGGATCTTTAGACCTCACAGACAAACACTGGGAACAAATATTTGAAAACATCCTCAAGGGTTCAATAAATGTGTCAACCCAGGAAAATGGATATAAGGTCCTCATGCGATGGAACAGAGTTCCGACCTCCATCCACAAATTCTCACCATCGGTATCCAACATCAGTTGGAGATGTAACTCTGAACCAGGTTCTCTCATCCACATTTGGTGGTCATGCCCCATGATTAGAACATTTTGGAGTGAAGCTCATAACATAATCCCAAGGGTCTCTACCCTCACTTTAGAATTCTCCCCCCTCCCAATTCCTCTTACATCGAACCTCAACACCCAGACGCTCCTACTTCAAATCCCTAGCCATGCACATAAATGCTGCTAAACTATGAGGTTTATTTACCAAGAGAGGTCAAAATTAGTCACAACTCTGCAGAGAAACCAATGAACTTCCAGGTTTTATTGTTAAAGGTTATCCAACCGCTTTACGACCGGCTCACGCCGATACACGCCGGCAGAGTGGCACAGCTGGGCAGATCGACGTATATATACGTCGTCTTTAAGACGCGGCATTGTGGGGGCGCGCGCCCGCCGAAAGCTCCGTGACTCTGACCACGGGTCCCGCGGACTCGGTGTCCGAGGGGATACCCGCGATCGTCTCGCGGAGATTGACTTCACTGATGTAAACAAGCATTTTTCCTAGTGACAGGACACCGCCATTTTGGGACCATTGTCATTGATACAGCGATCAGTGCTATAAAAGTGCATTGATTACTGTAAAAATGACACTGGCAGTGAAGGGGTTAACCAGTAGGGGATTCTGAAGGGGTTAAGTGTGTCCTAGGGAGTACTTCTAGCTGTAGGGGGGATGGGCTATGTGTGACACGACACTGATCACCGCTCACGATTACAGGGGGCGGTGATCAGTGTTGTGTCCAGGGGTCAAGTCCTGGGGAAAAAAGTGTGGGAACTCCCACCCAAGATCCACTCCCCCACCAAAAAAAAATGATACGCTCATATGCATAATCACTATACCTTAGTAATCCTTTGTGTTAGTTCTTTCTAAATCCCACGATAACTCGCGGCAGACCTCCGCAATGTCTCCTGGGAACAATGACAAAAGCTCCCAGGAGACATTGCGGCATCGAGGAAGTGACGGAATACCCGCACACTACCCGATGAATCCATATACAGGAAACGGCCAGTAACATAAAGGATTACCAAGGTTCGCCTGCCCCTGACAGTGACTCGAGCTGGGCATCGCCGCTTAGTGAAGGTTTGGCTCGGGCGGCTCGGCTGCTCTAGTCCTGCAAAGGGAACTGCGTTCCTGCTGTGAAAAAAGTGCAGGAACTCCGTTCCCACGCGTTCCCGCAGGACTTGAGCCCTGGTTGTGTCACACATAGCCCATCCCCCCTACAGCACGAAGTACTCCCTAGGACACACTTAACCCCTTCAGCATCCCCTACTGGTTAACCCCTTCACTGCCAGTGTAATTTTTTACAGTAATCAATGCACTTTTATAGCACTGATCGCTGTATCAATGACAATGGTCCCAAAATGGCGTCAAAAGTGTCTGATGTGTCCGCCATAATGTCGCAGTCACGATAAAAAACGCTGATCGCCGCCATTACTAGTAAAAAAAAAAAATATTAATAAAAATGCCATAAAACTATTCCCTATTTTGTAGACGCTATAACTTTTGCGCAAACCAATCAATAAACGCTTATTGCGATTTTTTTTTTTACCAAAAATATGTAGAAGAATATGTATCGGCCTAAACTGAGGAAAAAATATATTTTTATGTTTTTTTGAGGATATTTACTATAGCAAAAAGTAAAAAATGTAGCTTTTTTTTCAAAATTGTCACTCTTTTTTTTGTTTATAGTGTAAAAAATAAAAAACGCAGAGGTGATCAAATGCCACCAAAAGAAAGCTCTATTTGTGGGGAAAAAAGGACGTAAATTTTGTTCGGGAGCCACGTCTCACGACCGCGCAATTGTCAGTTAAAGCGACGCAGTGACAAATCGCAAAAAGTGCTTTGGCCTTTGGTCAGCCAAATGGTCCGGGGCTTAAAGTGGATGTAAACCCACTCTCATCCTTTCTAAACTACTGCCATAGTGCTGATCTATAAGGATATAGATGCCTCCTGCATGTATCCTTACCTGTCAAATGTCTCCCCTCTGTCTGTTATAAGAACTGAAAAACTGCAGATTCTGTGGGTGGATCTGTTGTCTGGAGCACGGTGGGTGGAGTCGTGATGTCAGTAGACTCCCCACCCACCTCTACACTCCCCTTGTCAACATGATTGACGGCTCACTGATTAGTTGCTAGAGGTTACAGCACACATTACGGCTCACTGATTAGTTGCTAGAGGTTACAGCACATGATTTCTTCGTGTTGATTGGTTGCTAGAGATTACTGTACAGTAATACTGCTCACTGATTGGTTGCTAGAGATTACTGTACAGTAATACTGCTCACTGATTGGTTGCTAGAGATTACTGTACAGTAATACTGCTCACTGATTGGTTGCTAGAGGTTACAGAACATCATCTCTTCACTGCAAAGGGGCATGATCATAGATGTGCGCAGCCTATTGCATTAGGGTGTGCACCCCAAAGCTCAAACACACATTCCTTTCTCTGCAGCCTCAGCTGTACGGGACAATGAATGAATGGAAATGTGCTGAGTGTCTTCCTGATCATTCACAACCTGAAGCATAGTAAACATAGTAAAAACAGTGAGTGAGTGTGTTCCTTGTGTTCATTTAGAAAAGGAAGGGGCCAGTAAATTACATATTTACTAGCCCCTTTCCCTGTTCTCCATCCTGAAACAAGGGGAGTTGCCAGGGCACTAAGCGGAATTGGCACCACACACAGTGATTAGGGTGTGCCCAGGCACACACCTGACACACCCAATGCGCCTATGGGCAAGATATACATATTTATTTACATATGAATGCCGCCACTATTTACATATGAATGAATGGTTTTTACATGTAAACACAGGGTCTACAGGTGAGTCATCTGTACACAGCAATAGGGCAGAGCTGCGCAGCATTAGTAGCAGCACTTCACACTGAGATATCAGGACACAGCAAAGTACTAAAACTTCAAGGGACAAGGGAATTTAAAGTGGAGGTTCACCCTCAAAAAAATTTCTGACATCACACAGAGTCGCGCCATCCTACCGAGAGAATGCCGGTGTTTTTTTTTTCTCAGCACATACCGAAAAAACCCGAATATCGGTGAGGCTCTATACGGCGCCTGCGCACCGACGTTCGGGTTCTGTCGGCAACCTGTGACGCGCAGTATGCGCCGTTCGGAAGCCTGTCAATCACAGGCAGCGCTTGGGAACGCCCACTCCCGCGGGATTGCCGTGAGGTGAAAATCGTGATAACGAGGTATGTGCTGAGAAAAAAAAAACACCGGCATTCTGTCGGTAGGATGGCGCGACTCCGTGTGATGTCAGAATTTTTTTTAAAGGGTGAACCTCCACTTTAAACTCGGATAGTCAGCAAGTATGAGGCAGCTGCTTTGGGCCCCACAACAATGACAGGACCCAGGGAAGCTGGCCCTTTTGCCCTGCCTTAACCACTTAGGGACCGCCTCCTGCAGATATACATATATATACTCGCCAGCACACCAGGAATCATAACGTCCAAAGATTTAATGCATATCTATTATGTCAAAAAGAGCAACGTTTCGAGGCCACGCAGGACCTCTTCGTCAGGCAAAAAGATGCAGATATACGTCGGCAGAATGGCACGGCTGGGCACAGGCACGTACAGGTACATCCTCTATAAGTGCCCAGCCGTGGGTCGCGGGCGCCCGCGACCCGGTCCGAAGCTCCGTGACCGCGGCCGTGGGACCCGCGGACCCGATCACCGCTGGAATCCGGCGATCGGTCCCCGGAGCTGAAGAACGGGGAGAGCTGTGTGTAAACACAGTTTCCCCGTTCTTCACTGTGGCGCTATCATCGATCGTGTGTTCCCTAATATAGGGAGACACGATCAATGCCGTCACATGTCCAGCCCCGCCCCCCTACAGTTAGAAACACAGATGAGGTCACACTTAACCCCTTCAGCACCCCCTAGTGGTTAACTCCCAAACTGCAATTGTCATTTTCACAGTAAACAATGCATTTTTAATGCATTTTTTGCTGTGAAAATGACAATGGTCCCAAAAATGTGTCCGCCATAGTGTCGCAGTCACGAAAAAAATCGCTGATCGCCGCCATTAGTAGTAAAAAAAAATTTTTTAATAAAAATGCAATAAAACTATCTCCTATTTTGTAAACACTATACATTTTGCGCAAACCAAGAGATAAACGCTTATTGCTATTTTTTTTACCAAAAATAGGTAGAAGAATAGGTATCGGCCTAAACTGAGGAAAACATTTTTTTTTTATATATTTTTGGGGGATATTTATTATAGCAAAAAGTAAAAAATATTTTTTTTTTTTCAAAATTGTCGCTTTATTTTTGTTTATATCGCAAAAAATAAAAACCGCAGAGGTGATCAAATACCACCAAAAGAAATCTCTATTTGTGGGGAAAAAAGGACGCCAATTTTGTTTGGGAGGCACTTCGCACGACCGCGCAATTGTCAGTTAAAGTGACGCAGTGCCGAATCGCAAAAACTGGCCAGGTCCTTTACCTGCCTAAAGGTCCGGGTCTTAAGTGGTTAAAGACGGCCCTGTGTCCATGCACAACATAAGCTGTTATCAACTGTTTTTGTCTGAAAAAAAAAACTAGTGGGTTTTGAAAGGAGTTTTTCAGCTATAAAAACTCTCTAACATCAAAAAACGCTGATAAACGTAAAAACTCTATTGCAAAAATGTTGCAAAGCTACTGGCATTTTTATAACGTTATTATAATGTTATTATAACGTCCAGTGTGCATGAGGCCAAAAACCTAGTATGATTCATGTTCACATATACTGTATGAAAGTACCATTATCTGCAGAAACTGATATGTGACGTAGTAGTGACAACAAGGACATTATTGTTCTACGTTATCAGAATCTGAAACCAAAGAAATCTGTCTGTAATCTCCCATAGCATTACCTGACAGGAATGGGGATTTATAGAAACTTCCCCGGTAGTATCGCCTTTATCGCAGATGAGAAAATCTGTTTTAAAATCTTACTTCCTTTATATATCTGTCTGTGAATGTCTTTAAATAAACCAACCCGCCATTTAGATTTATTGACTCTTTCAGACAAAGTTCTAGTTTCCCTGCATGCAGTAGACTTCTAGTTAGTCATCCAATTGAAGGTTATTCGTCAGCCTGGAATAGCTGATATCCGGGACAATGGTTTGCACTAACACAGAAAATCGAATTACAGTACAAGTATTATTACTTTTATTATTTATTATTTATTTTTATTATTACTATTATTACTCATAAAGTTATGTTTTTGCTCATGGCTGTTAAAGTGGAGTTCCACCCATTTTTTTTTTTTTCAATTTAATGTTTTATTTTATTGATGAAGAAATAAAGTAATACGATGTACAACATGAAGCTCTCAGTACATTTCATGGCAAAAAGACATCGACAAATAAATAATGAGGATACAATCCAAACTTCAATTTTCATCTTAGGTTAATCTAGCACCATAAAGGGAGAGCAATTAAAATATAAATCGATATCCCCGTAGGAGATCCCCTACTCAACTATGTGTAGGCTGAGCTGAAGAGAGGCGGGGAACCAAATCAACGCTTTCCGTACAGAGTCTCATCCGACACCCCGTAAAGGGAGCATACTGTGTCGGATAAAGGGATAGCACAACTTAATATTGATAAGAGACTTCTGTGACCCTAGATAACCTAGGACCCCGCCCAAAATGTGGAAAAGAGCGCTAGACATCCCGTCCCTTCCCAAGGGACGTGTGAAGAGAAAGACCTCCCACTCCCCACCATACTCTCCCCCTCCCCCAGGGCACTCCCATGAAAGTATTGCCTATTAACAGACTGGTATAATAACTAAATCAAAAATCTCGAAGAGGAGATTGTACCAAAGATAGCATAAAAGAAGGAGAAAAAAAGAAAGAGAGGAAAAAAGAAAAGATAGAGCCAATGAGAAAAATTGATTGCCAGTAGGCCAGTTAAGTACCCGAAGGGGACGGTGCATGACCCCGGCGATAGGGATACGCCAACATGTCTGGCCCAAGGCTCCCATATGGCCTCAAATATATCACTTTTGTTAGAGATAGAGCTGACCATTTTTTCCTGTGTCATGATCCATGAAATCTTCCCCTTAGCTGCCAAGAACGAGACCCTAGGTTGCTTCCAGGCCGCTGCCAAAGTGGTTTTAGCTCCTATGATCATGAAAGCTATCAGTTTTTGTATGGGTTTGGAGACCCGAGGAATTTCGGAGCCAAGCAGAGCGATATGCGGAGATTTCACCACCGGTACCCCCGTGACTTTTCTGATAAGGCAAAAAATTCTGTTCCAAAACCCCCTGATTCTGGGGCACTCCCACCAAACGTGAAGCATCGTGCCTTGGGCTTGGCAGTTGCGAAAGCATAATGGGGAAGACGTAGGAAACATCGCAGCCAACCTACTGGGGACCAGGTACCACCGCATCAGGACCTTTGTGTTAGCTTCAGCTAATGAAGTATTCACTAAACCTTTGAAAGTTTTCAAACCTACCTTGTGCCATCTGCTCAGGTCCCAGGTCATCCGCAGGTCTCTCTCCCATGCCTCAATGTATGAAAATTTTGTGGAAACCTCAGATAGAGCTATATATATTATAGATATTCCCCCCTTGTGTTCCATCATTTGTTTACACCAACTTTCGTAACTAGTAAGAGTTGCGTACCTGAAATTGTCAGTCCAGAAGGATGACACGAAGTTAAAAATTTGGGTGTACCGGGCTCTTTCCGATAGAGGCAAGTCAAGTGTCCTCACACAATGTTCCAGTGAAAGTGGGCCCGTGGCTGTCAAAAAATCGCCTATTCTATAGATCCCTTTGTCCAGCCACCATTGGAAAGCTGAAGTGTCCATCCCTATAGGAAACTGAGGGTTGAGAAAGATCCTTGTCAAAGGCTGAGGCCTCGTACACACGACAGAGATTCTCGGCAGAATTCGCCGAGAAACTCGGTCAAAACCCGGATTCTGCCGAGAATCTCTGTCGTCTGTACAGTTTTGGCTCGATGGAGCCGCCGAGGAGCTCGACGAGAAAATAGAGAACATGTTCTCTATTTTCTCGTTGGCCGCGTTGTTCTATAGGAGAAGGCGGCCCGCCGAGCTCTTCGGCGGCTTCATCCCAAAACGAGACGAGGAACTCGACGTGCCAAGCACGTCGAGTTTCTCTGTCGTGTGTACGAGGCCTGAGTCTCCGAAACCAAAGAAGGAAGGTGTCTCAGACCATCCCAGAGTCTGAAAGATTGCGACAATGTGGGGGATAGTATTGAAGGTCTAGATTTTTGGGGAGACCAAAAAAGGCTCTCTATCGAAAGATTAGGGATCGCCAAACCCTCCATGGTCTATCCACTCTGGCTTTTCACATTCCGCAAAAATAACAGAAAATTGTGCTAGTCTGGCAGCTTGGTAGTATTTAAACAGGTTTGGTAGTCCAAGACCTCCTTGTGTTCTGAGCCCGTATAGGACATTTTGTGCCACTCTATAACCTTTGCCCTCCCAAACGAATTTCAGAATTTTACTCTGTAGTGGTCTGAGTTGGTCTTTTTTAACAGCTATTGGTAGAGATCTGAACAAGTAGAGTAACCTTGGTAGGAGGGTCATTTTGACTGCGTTAACCCTACCTGTCCAAGAAAGTTTGTGTCGAGCCCACGTCTGTAGATCTAATTCTAGTTTACGAAATATAGGGGGATAATTAGCCTGGTAGAGATGTTCAATTTTGGTTGTGAGGTTTATACCTAAGTAACGAATGGATGATTCGGCCCACTGGAATTCAAAATAGGGTTTGAAGTGATTGATCACTGAGGGGGGGGGTGGAAATGTTTAAGGCTTGGGATTTATTCCAATTAACCCGCAAACCCGAAATCTTCCCGAAAGACTCCAGTAAGTTGCAAAGAATTGGAAGAGAGGTGATCGGGGAGGAGATATACAGAAGAAGGTCGTCTGCAAAGAGGGCGCATTTATGGATTTGGGAGCCACATGATACCCCCCTAATATCCGGATCCGACCTGATCGCAATAGCAAGTGTCTCAATCGCTATTGCGAAAATCAAGGGGGACAAGGGGCAGCCCTGTCTAGTACCCCTAGCAATTCTAATGGAGCCCGAAAAAAATCCCTGTAGTTTGACCCGTGCACTGGGTTCAGAGTAGAGA
Source organism: Rana temporaria (assembly GCF_905171775.1). NCBI lineage: Eukaryota > Metazoa > Chordata > Amphibia > Anura > Ranidae > Rana > Rana temporaria. The sequence goes on from NC_053492.1 coordinate 436,981,867, forward strand.
GATTTCAACAATCCCCGGAATTGTTCACCAAAGCCCCAACGACGCAAAATCTCGAAGAGGTAATACCACGATACAGAGTCGAACGCCTTTCGTAGGTCTAAGGAAAGGAGGAGTCCTTCCTGCCGCGGGGTTCCCGTCCCAGCCCGACTGAAGCAGAGAGATAATATCGATTGCTCGCCTCACCTGGTCAGGGCCCTGCCTACCAGGGACGAATCCAACCTGGTCCCTATGGATATAAATTTTTATAAAAGAATTTAACCTGTTGGCTAGTATCTTGGTCAATATTTTTAAATCGTTATTGATTAGGGAAATAGGTCTGTAATTTTCAACGAGCTCCGAGTCCTTATCTGGTTTGGGGATGACTGAGATAAACGCCTCATTCAAACGCCCTCCCTCCCCCGTTTTGAATTAAAAAATTTAGTAAGGTGAGGGGCCAAGGTTTCACAGAAAGTCTTGTAATATGGGACTGAGAAGCCACGGATAGGGTACCCAGAACCATTATACCTAACAGGTATAATATCCTCCGTTGGAAACACCAAGCGGAGGAAAACTCCAGAACAGATAGCGGGACCGCTATGATGATTAGTTCAGGTCTTTGTGGTATCTTTGGTGCGTCTGCTTTTGCTCGTGTGCCAAGTAGGGGATAAAGGACTGGCCGGGGTGGGCCGTTTGGATGAACCTGGTGGGAAATTTGACGTGTCCATTGCTGAGTCCAGCGAGATCAGTTTCAAGGCTAGCAAAATTTTTTCTCCTTCAGATAGCGTGGTGAAGGCGTGAGTTTTGCCCTTGAAGGCGAATTTTAAGGCAAACGGAAATCCCCACCAGTATTTGATGTCCTTTTGGGACAAAATCAGCAATAAAGGTTTCAGCGATCTGCGTCTTTGTATGGTAGCTGCAGAAATGTCAGCAAAAATTTGAATATCCTGACCCATGAAGGATATGCGGGGTTGCTGACGGGATGCCCTCATGACCTCCTCCTTCACTGAGAAGTAATGGGGTTTTACTATGATATCCCTGGGAGATCCGTCCTTTCTCAGGGGGCCCAGGGACCTATGGGCCCTATCCAGCTCCAGCTTGTGGGATGCAATAGAGGGGATCATGCTTTTGATGAGGTCCTGGATAGCTTTGGGGATATCTGTAACGGATTCAGGGAGACCCCTCACCCTAAAGTTGTCCCTTCTGGAACGATTCTCGAGGTCGTCAATTCTAGTAAGGGCCACGTCTAGTTGCTCCTGAAGTGATTGTATTTGGTCAGTGTTCTGGTTAGTTCTGGATATAGTGATGTCCAATTTATTTTCTATGATCTCCATCCTGGAGCCCAGATTCTGGAAGTCAGCATGTATTTCCTTAGTAATATTAACTGCTGTTTGGGCTAGACCTCGTTAAAGTAGTTCAGAGAACTTCAAAAAGAGCTCCCCCGCATTCTGAGGTATTTCTGATTCTGAGTGACCAGCAGCCATGGAGACTGGTGAGGCCTGTGTTGCACCTTGTGCCTGGCCAGTGTAGTGGACCAGTGTGGAGTCTGACTGGGGACCTGAGGTGGCTGCTGAAGGTGCCAGGGAGCCTGGAGAGCCTTGGGCCAGCAAAGGAGGGAAGTTTAAAGTAGCAGGGGCGATCACTTGCCTCAAGTCAGCATTTCCACCTGTGTGAGGTATTTGTAGCTGAGGCGCGGCCGCCATCTTGGAATCGGCCTGAGTTTCTAGCGCCGTGTAACTCGCCCCCAGGCCCCTCCGGACCGCTCTGCTGTACATGGGGGGCTCGACCGAGCGTTCCCCAATCGAATCCGACCCTCCGGGATCTTGGCACCGCCGTGAAACCGGTGCTAGGGCTGACGTGGAGCTGAGGCAGAGCGGAGCTCCTAGCTTACGCGGCCATCTTGGACGCCTCCGCGCATGCGCCTCCACCCATTTTTTTATGTTTGTCTGTGCTGCATGCTCTAATCTCATAGGCCCCGTACACACGGCCGAGGAACTCGACGTGCCAAACACATGGAGTTCCTCGGCGAGTTCAGCCCTGAAGCCGCCGAGGAGCTCGGCGGGCCGAGTTCTCCCATAGAACAACGAGAAAATAGAGAACATGTTCTCTATTTTCTCGACGAGTTCCTCGGCGGCTCCATCGGGCTGAAAGTGTACACACTACAGAGTTTCTCGGCAGAATCCGGGTTTGACCGAGTTTCTCGCTGAATTCTGCCGAGAAACTCTGTCGTGTGTACGGGGCCATAGTGTTCAGAATGGACAATTTTTATTTAATTTGTTGCTTGTAAATACCTTTATTTTGTAGTCCTTCATTACTTCCTCCTCCTTATTTGCCTAGGCTATTTGCAAGGGTTTCTGGGATAGTCATCATGTTTCCCAGTAGTCCTTGCAAACCTGACTGAAACCTATTACATTGCTTGTGCACTGAGCATGTGCGAGATATGCAAAGCTGAAATCCAGGAAGTCATACAGTCTGGCTTCATGATGCCCACACTTAAGATGGCCACGGTCTATTTCTAGATTATAAACGATTTAAATGCTGTAACAACCTAACAAAACGGACCTTAGTTTACAGACTAACTTTACTAGAATACATTAAGCTTGTGTATTACATGGGGTATTTATATTTAAAAAGTGAAATTGTGGGTGGAACTCCCCTTTAAAGTCATATTAAAGTCTTTTTTTTGTTTGTTTAAAAATAAATAAATAATATGCAGTGGTTTTGTACAGAGCAGCCTAGATCGTCCTCTTTTCGCATCCTTTGCTGGCGCCCCTGGCCCCTCCCACCTGCCGAGTGACCCCAGGCAGGCTGAAACCCGGACACATTATTCAGACCGGGCTGTGGCTCCCCAAGCCACCAAGATAGTCACACACAAATCTGTTGCCACCCGGAAGCTGTCTGGGGACAGGTTCGGCATTACTGGGGGGCAGGGTGATGATGTCGGCAAGAGCAATTTGGCCACACCCAATGTTCACTGCGGCACGCTATGCGCACTGCATTACTGCTCTCCTTGGGGCATCCAAGTGTTCAGGTTTGGCTTGAAGAAAATGTGGCAACCCTACCCACCACCCCCTCTCCTCATTGGCTCACTGCCTTTGATTGACAGCAGCGGAACACAGCTAATCAGGAGGGAAAGTCGCGGAACAGCCTAGGCTCTCGTGCAACATCGCTGGCTCGAGATGGGGCTCAGGGAAGTATTAGGGGGGCTGCTGCACACAAAAGGTTTTTTATCTTAATGCATAGAATGCATTAAAGCGGAGTTCCAGGCAATTTTTAGTTTATTAAATGTCGGCAGCTACAAAAAGTAGAGGTGCGACTTTTAATAAAACAGCCACTCATCTGTCCCAGGATCCAGCGATGCGGCCGCATGGAGGCCCGCTCCTCTCCCCCTCCCCTCCTCGGCACCTCCATTGGAACTGTGGGCACCCGGCCGTGATAGCTTGTGGCTTCACGGCCGGGCGCGCGCTGCACTCTCAGAGTGGATAGGTGATCTTCCGGGACCTCCCGCGTGTCCCAGGAGATCGCCTAGAGCAGTGGTTCTCAACCTTCTAGTGCCGTGACCCCTTGATAAAATTTACCAAGTTGTGGAGACCCCTAACAGTAGTTGGGATGAGTGGCAATGCTGGGGAGAGTTCTGATCGGCCAACTTAGGTGCACTTGATCAAGGTCATCTGCTGATCTGAGAACTGTAGTGTGGACTTTTAATGGCAACTCTAATCACAGGTAGTGTTACTCTCTTTGTCTCCAGCTTTGTGGTGTCTCGCAGCAGTAACACCTTTGCCAAAATCAGGAGGTGGGGTCTCCTCCAGCCCCTCCCACTTCACATTCCTCACCAGTCAGCTGACCTCTAGTCTCTGCCCCCCACCCATGTCGAGAACTAATTGGGCGGCTGTGAAGAGGCTGAGTGGCAGCCGCGGGCTCCAGGAACAACCCAGCTGGGCAGCTGCGAAAAGACTGGAACAGTGGTGTGGGCTTAAGGAACATCCCAGGATTCGGTGACCCCTGGCAAATCATCATTCGACCCCCGAGGGGGTCCCTACCCCCAGGTTGAGAACCACTGGCCTAGAGGGAGGGGCCATCTAGGGGGATAGGCAGGGCTGTCTTAATGAGAGGGCAAACCTGGGCACTGCCCAGGGGCCCCAGCTGCATGGGGGCCCCTGCCCTTTCCCCAAAGCAGCTTATCCTTGAGCCCGGGCTGCCCCTCTACATCCCAGATGTCCCCCCCAGCACTCTGACCCCTCTTCACCCTAGATATCCCCTACCTCCTACCTACTTGATTTCTGTTTACCTGCACTGTCTCCATTGTAGGGGCCCCAGAGCATTACTTTGCCCAGGGGCCCATGATGCTATTAAGACGGCCCTGGGGATAGGAGGAGTCGCCTCTAGGTGGAAGTAGGAAGTGGGACAGGAAGTCCCCTTCAAAACAAAGCCCCCACTCCCCCCCCCCAAAAAAAATGACATGCCAAATGTGGCATGTAAGGGGGCGAAGTGTACTTTAAAGCGGAAGTTCCACTTTTGGGTGGAACTCCGCTTTAAGATAAAAAACCTTCTGCATTTAGAATCAGTTTAAAGTTGAACTCCAGGCAATCAGCTAAATCAAAGATGAAATACATACACAGTAGTTGACTGTTTTACCTGCCAAAGGGTTTGTTTAAGCCTCAATTCACGCTATGAACTGCATGTGAATTGCACTGCACCACATTCCTATTCAATTCACATGCAATTCAGTGAGGTACAATTTCAGCCCATTCATTTTCAATGTCACACCAAAGTCGTGCATGCAGCAATTTTAGAACTGCACTGCAACCGTATTGGAAAGCACTTTTGTACCATCTGATCCAATGCCCACAAACTTGTGTCATTTGGGGCTTCATTAAGATTGCACTGACACTGGCAGTGGATCACAAGGGCAGTACCAACTGAACGTGGTGCAGAAAATGTTCATAGATCACAGCGTTTCCAGCCCCACATTAGGGTGAACATAGGCTAAATGTCCGTCCAGTCCTGAGATTTACACAGCTCTAAGGCCCCATACACACGTCCGAGAAACTCGACGGGCAAAACACATCGTTTTGCTCGTCGACTTCCTTGTGAAGCCGCCGAGGATCTTGGCGAGCCAAGTTTCCCCATTGACTAACGAGGAAATAGAGAACATGTTCTCTATTTGGCTCGACAAGTTCCTCGACGGTTTCCTCGGCCAAAAGTGTACACACGACCGGTTTCCTCGGCAGAATACGGCTCCCATCGAGTTTCTGGCTGAATTCTGCCGAGAAACTCGGTCGTGTGTACAGGGCCTAAGTCTTCAAACACATTTCCTTAGACCACTTTCACACTGGAGCCTTTTACAGGCGCTTTAGCGCAAAAAAAAGCGCCTGAAAGAAGCCTCATCTGCAATCCCAATGTAAAAGCTTGAGTGCTTTCAGAGCCCTTTCACACTGCCAGCCTCAGAAAAACGCAGGTAAAGCTCCGCTAAGACCCCTTTCACACTGGGCATTTTTCAGGCGCTTTGGCATTAAAAAAAGCTCCTCAATGGGAAGGGGTCCTTTAGGAGTGGTGAATACATCGCTCCTAAAGCGATGCAAAGAAGCTGCTTGCAGGACTTTTTTTGACGCCATGCCAGCGCAGCGCCTCAGTGTAAAAGCACTCGGGCTTTCACTTTGGGATTGCAGATGAGGCTTCTTTTAGGCGCTTTAAGGCGCTTTTTTTAACGCCAAGGCACCTGAAAAATGCCCCACTGTGAAAGGGGTCTTATACTTTAGCCATAGTTCCTTTATAGAAAAATATGTGTACAGTTTCACAGGTCAATTTTTATATAGTCAAATGGTAAAATCACACATTCATTTCCACATTGTATTGCAATTATTTCTAGCATTCTATTAATAATCTAAATCTTCTTGAAGTTTGTAATTGTACTTTGTGAATATCCCTGCACATTTCCTTCCTGGAATTCTGTGACCTGTAGTCACTATGCCCTGTGGGTGGGCACTGCTGCGTCACACATTTCACAGAGCCCACCATCTGACCTACAGATGAGCTCGGGGGGGAGTTTCAAGAGGTGGAGTCAGTATAGGAATCACTGCAGGTGTTCTGTCAGATTAGTGAACCCATCAGATCAGTGAACGGTAGTGACGTTTCATCAGCTGACTGATCAAAAATACTCACTGCGCATGCGTTCCACCACTAACAGCTTTGCTAATCTGACAGAACACCTGCAATCTGAAGGCGGTAGTGGACATCTTGTTACACCCAGCCAAGTCTTGAATTTCACACTCATTATAGCAATAACGTGAGCATATATAGTGCCTTGAAAAAGTATTCATACCCCTTGAAATTTTCCACATTTTGTCATGTTACAACCAGTGGCGGTTCGTCCATAGAGGGCGCTGGAGCGCCGCCCCCTCTGGCTCTCACTGCCACTGAGTGAAATAACATAGATTCATGCATTGCACGAATCTATGTTATTTTCGCCGCTGCCGCTGTTATTCAGATGGTCGGCGCTCAATGTCCGGCCATCTGAATAACGCCAGCTGGTTGGCTGTAGGGAAATGTCTATCAAAGCCAGCGGCTCTGATAGGCTTTCCCAATACAGCCCCCGGGTCCTGGAAGCTTATTCTCGGAGCGCACAGACTGTACGCCCCTTGAATAAGATGACAGGCGCCTCAGCCAATCAGGTTGGCCGGTTCTGGCTACCAGTAACCTGATTGGCTGAGACGCCTGTCAGTCATCGAGGGCGGAAGAAGACATCGTGGGACGTGGATGCCTAAAACCAGTAAAGGTAAGTGCCGGGCGGAGGGGGAAGAAAGCAATTTACAGGGCACAGTGGGGACAATTGGCACAGCGGCAACCATTAAAGGGCACAGTGGTGACAATGTATGGCACAGTGGTGACAATGTATGGCACAGTGGCTGCGTTTAATGGCATGGCACAGTGGTGACAATGCATGGCACAGTGGTGACAATGGATGGCACAGTGGCTGCGTTTAATGGCATGGCACAGTGGTGACAATGTATGGCACAGTGGTGACAAAGGATGGCACAGTGGCTGCGTTTAATGGCATGGCACAGTGGTGACAATGTATGGCACAGTGGCTGCGTTTAATGGCATGGCACAGTGGTGACAATGTATGGCACAGTGGTGACAATGTATGGCACAGTGGTGACAAATGATGGCACAGTGGCTGCGTTTAATGGCATGGCACAGTGGTGACAATGTATGGCACAGTGGCTGCGTTTAATGGCATGGCACAGTGGTGACAATGGATGGCACAGTGACTGCGTTTAATGGCATGGCACAGTGGTGCAAATTGATGGCACAGTGACTGCATTCGATGGCATGGCACAGTGACTGCGTTTAATGGCATGGCACAGTGGTGACAATGTATGGCACAGTGGTGACAAAGGATGGCACAGTGGCTGTGTTTAATGGCATTGCACAGTGGTGACAATGTATGGCACAGTGGTGACAAAGGATGGCACAGTGGCTGCGTTTAATGGCATGGCACAGTGGTGACAATGTATGGCACAGTGGCTGCGTTTAATGGCATGGCACAGTGGTGACAATGTATGGCACAGTGGTGACAATGTATGGCACAGTGGTGACAATGTATGGCACAGTGGTGACAAATGATGGCACAGTGGCTGCGTTTAATGGCATGGCACAGTGGTGACAATGTATGGCACAGTGGCTGCGTTTAATGGCATGGCACAGTGGTGACAATGGATGGCACAGTGACTGTGTTTAATGGCATGGCACAGTGGTGACAATGTATGGCACAGTGGCTGCGTTTAATGGCATGGCACAGTGGTGACAATGTATGGCACAGTGGCTGCGTTTAATGGCATGGCACAGTGGTGACAATGGATGGCACAGTGACTGCGTTTAATGGCATGGCACAGTGGTGCAAATTGATGGCACAGTGACTGCATTCGATGGCATGGCACAGTGACTGCGTTTAATGGCATGGCACAGTGGTGCGAATTGATGGCACAGTGACTGCATTTGATGGCATGGCACAGTGGCTGCATTTGATGGCATGGCACAGTGGTGCAAATTGATGGCACAGTGGCTGCATTTGATGGCATGGCACAGTGGTGCAAATTGATGGCACAGTGGCTGCGTTTGATGGCATGTAACAGTGGCTGCGTTTGGGCACAGTGAGACTGCAATTTTTTTTTTCTTTGCGCCCCCCCAAAAATTTTGAGCACCAGCCGCCACTGGTTACAACCAAAAATGTAAATGTATTTTATAGGGATTTTATGTGTTGGTTCAACACAAAGTGGCACATAATTGTGAAGAGGAAGGGAAATAATAAATGGTTTTCAAGTTTTTTAACAAATAAATATGTAAAAAGTGTGGCGTGCATTTGTATTCAGCCCCCCTGAGTCAATACTTTGTAGAACCACCTTTCACTGCAATTACAGATGCTTTTGGGGGATGTCTCTACCAGCTTTGCACATCTAGAGAGGGAAATTTTTGCCCCATTTCTTGCAAAATAGCTCAAGCTCTGTTAGATTGGATGGAGAGCGTCTCTGAACAGCAATTTTCAAGTTTTGCCACAGATTCTCAATTGGATTTAGGTCTGGTCTTTGACTGGGCCATTATAACACATGAATATGCTTTGCTCTAAACCATTCCATTGCAGCTCTGGCTGTACAGTGGGGATCGAAAGTTTGGGCACCCCAGGTAAAAATTTGTATTAATGTGCATAACGAAGCCAAGGAAAGATGGAAAAATCTCCAAAAGGCATCAAATTACAGATTAGACATTCTTATAATATGTCAAAAAAAGTTAGATTTTATTTCCATCATTTACACTTTCAAAATTACAGAAAACAAAAAAATGGCGTCTGCAAAAGTTTGGGCACCCTGCAGAATTTATAGCATGCACTGCCCCCTTTGCAAAGCTGAGACCTGCCAGTGTCATGGATTGTTCTCAATCATCGTCTGACCAGGTGATGTCAATCTCAAAGGTTTTAAATGCCCAGACTCATCTGACCTTGCCCCAACAATCAGCACCATGGGTTCTTCTAAGAAGTTGTCTAGAAAACTGAAAGTGAAAATAGTTGACGCTCACAAAGCTGGAGAAGGCTATAAGAAGATAGCAAAGCGTTTTCAGATGTCAATATCCTCTGTTCGGAATGTAATTAAGAAATGGCAGTCATCAGGAACAGTGGAAGTTAAAGCAAGATCTGGAAGACCAAGAAAAATATCAGACAGAACAGCTCGCAGGATTGTGAGAAAAGCAATTCAAAACCCACGTTTGACTGCACGATCCCTCCAGAAAGATCTGGCAGACACTGGAGTTGTGGTACACTATTCCACTATAAAGAGATACTTGTAGAAGTATGGTCTTCATGGAAGAGTCATCAGAAGAAAACCTCTTCTACGTCCTCACCACAAAAATCAGCGTTTGAACTTTGCAAATGAACATATAGACAAGCCTGATGCATTTTGGAAACAAGTTCTGTGGACCGATGAGGTTAAAATAGAACTTTTTGGCCGGAATGAGCAAAGGTACGTTTGGAGAAGAAAGGGCACAGAATTTAATGAAAAGAACCTCTGTCCAACTGTTAAGCATGGGGGTGGATCAATCATGCTTTGGGGCTGTATTGCAGCCAGTGGCACAGGGAACATTTCACGAGTAGAAGGAAAAATGGATTCAATAAAATTTCAGCAAATTTTGGATGGTAATTTGATGCCATCTGTGAAAAAGCTGAAGTTAAAGAGAGGATGGCTTCTACAAATGGATAATGATCCTAAACACACCTAATCAAGAGGCGTAAACTGAAGGTTTTGCCATGGCCTTCAAAATCTCCTGACCTCACCATAATTGAAAATCTATGGATAGACCTTAAAAGAGCAGTGCGTGACAGACAGCCCAGAAATCTCAAAGAACTGGAAGACTTTTGTAAGGAAGAATGGGCAAAGATACCTCAAACAAGAATTGAAAGACTCTTGGCTGGCTACAAAAAGTGTTTACAAGCTGTGATACTTGCCAAAGGGGGCAGTACAAGATATTAACTCTACAGGGTGCCCAAACTTTTGCAGACGCCATTTTTTTGTTTTCTGTAACTTTGAAAGTATAAATGATGGAAATAAAATCTAACTTTTTTTGACATATAAGAATGTCTAATCTGTAATTTGATGCCTTTTGGAGATTTTTCCAACTTTCCTTGGTTTCGTTATGCACATTAAAGCAGGAGTTCACCCATTTGTGGTTTTTTTTCTCTTTTCCCCATAGCTTCATGCTCGTTTTGTCTAGGGGAATCGGCTATTTATTTTAAAATATGATCCGTACTTACCTGTTTTCGAGATGCATATTCTCCGTCGCTTCCGGGTATAGGTCTTCGGGAGCGGGCGTTCCTTCTTGATTGACAGTCTTCCGAGCGGCTTCCGACGGTCGCATCCATCGCGTCACTAGTAGCCGAAAGAAGCCGAACGTCGGTGCGGCTCTATACTGCGCCTGCGCACCAACGTTCGGCTTCTTTCGGAAAATCGTGACGCGATGGATGCGACAGTCGGAAGCCTCTCGGAAGACTGTCAATCAAGAAGGAACGCCCAGTCCCGCAGCCCATACCCGGAAGCGACGGAGAAGATGCATCTCGTAAACGGGTAAGTACGGATCATATTTTAAAACAAATAGCCGATTCCCCTAGACAAAACGAGCATCCAGCTATGGGGAAAATGTGTTCTCCATGGGTGAACCTCCGCTTTAATACAAATTTTTACCTGGGGTGCCCAACCTTTGATCACCACTGTATGTTTAGGGTCGTTGTCCTTCTGGAAGGTGAACCTCCTCCCCAGTCTCAAGTCTTTTGCAGACTCTAATGCCGCATACACACCATCACTTTATGTGATGACAAAAAAACAACACTTTCTGTGAAGTAAAAAATGACGTTTTTGAAACTTCAATTTTCAAAGACGAAGTTGCCTACACACCATCGTTTTCTCACAATGTTCTAGCAAAGCGAGGTTACGTTCCACCACGTTTTTCCATTGAAGCTTGCTTCATAACTAGCTTCTGGGCATGCGTGGATGAAAAAACGTCTTAAAAAACGACGTTTTTTGCTACACACGGTCAATTTCTGTGAAGTAAAAAGTGCACTTTTGAAAAACGACACATAAAATTGAAGCATGCTTCAATTTTTTTTGGTCGTTTTTTTACAAGACATAAAACGACGTTTTCCCCCACACACAGTCAATTAAAGTGACGTTTTTAAAAACGTCATTTTTTTTCATCACATAAAGTGATGGTGTGTATGCGGCATAACAGGTTTTCCTCTAAGATTGCCCTGTATTTGGCTCCATCCATCTTCCCATCAACTCTGACCAGCTTCCCTGTCCCTGCTGCAGAAAAGCATCCCCACAACATGATTTTGTCACCACCATGTTTCACGGTGGGGATGGTGTTTTCAGGGTGATGTGCAGTGTTCTTTTCCACCACACATGTAATTTTGCTTTTAAGCCAAAAAGTTCAATTTTAGTCTCATCTGATCAAAGCACCTTCTTCCACATGTAAACAGCAGTGGATAAGCTGCAAAGCATGCAGGAAGTCCAGGAAAGAGATGGCAGAAGACAGCAGACAGGCAAAACTCACAACATGAAAGATTTTTCCAACTTTATTGGTGATGGTGTTTTTGAGGCTGGATTCACACTCTTGCGGGTTTGCAGTCCGCTTTTGCGTGGGCATGGCAGCCCATTTATTTGATGCAGGAAAAAGCTTCCTGCAGCATTTACAAAATGTTATTTCCCTGTGGTTCCCGCATCCACAAGCGATTTGTGTCTTTAGATACGTGGAGGTGCCATTAAGAACGAATGGCTGTGCATTTTAAAGATTAGTGTCGTTTGACTGTGGGTGGTTGCAGGTGCGGTTTTCACTGCGATTCTCGCACCTGCAACCGTGTGAACCTCGCCTGACAGTGTGCTCTCGTAGAGGTTAATCCAGACAATATGGGTGTTTGCAAGATCTCTGAGATAGCAGTCAGCTCAGCCAGGCCCATGTGTAACCTGCTGGAGTACTAGACATTCTTGTGGGAATGAGACATAGGATTTACATTTGGTATCCATATATCTTTGAAGAAATAGGGAGATACCAGCACATCCTGACACATTGAAGTCTTATCTGAACCATATGGTTGCTGACATCACAGTTTTTGTTTCGTTGTTACAAATATGTTAGGTTTTCCATAAGTTGAGCAGTAAATCAAGCGGTTGTGGAGGAATTCCGTTAGAATGGCTCTATGAAATCACAAATACAGGTGTTGATTTACTAAAGGCAAACAGACTGCACTTTGTAAAGTGTAGTTGCACTCTGCAAGTGCAGTTGCTCGAGAGCAGTGGTCTCCAAACTGCGGCCCGAGGGCCGGATGCGGCCCTTTGCTTGCCTTTATTCGGCCCTTGGGGCACTATCCCTCCCACTGATACCAGACACTATTCTGCCATCTGACACCGACAGTGGAGCACCATTTCTCCCACTGACACCACTAATGGGGCATTATTCCTCCCTATGATACCAACAATGGGGCCCTATTCCTCCCCCTATCACCAGATGTTTAGTCCCACTGATGCCAGGAACATTTCCACCCCCGCTGGCCAAAGTCCGGCCCTCCAAGAGTCTGAAGGGCAATAAACCGGCCCTTTGTTTAGAATGTTTGGAGGCCCCTGCTCTAGAGCTTAGTAGAAGCTCCGCTGACTTCCTTCCTTCCTTCATCCAATCATGTGCAAGCAAAAATAAAAACATTTAATTTTCCTTGCACGTGATTGGGTATTCTTTGCAAAATGAAACTCTACCTCATTTACTAAGCTCCGGAGCAACTGCACTTTGTGCAACTTTGTGCAACAGATGAGTGAAACTGCACTTTGCAAAGTGCACTGTCTATTGGCCTTTAGTAAATTAACCCCACAATGTCTTGACTTGAAAAAGTATTCATACCCCTTGACATTTTCCACATTTTGTCATGTTACAACCAAAAACGTAAATGTATTTTATTGGCACTTTATGTGACAGACCAACACAAAGTGGCACATAATTGTGAAATGGAAAAAAAATGATAAATAGTTTTCCACATTTTTTACAATCAAATATCTGAAAAGTGTGGTGTGCATTTGTATTCAGCCCTCTTTACTCTGATACCCCTAAGGCCACTTTCACACTGAGGCGTATTTCAGGCATTTTAGCGCTAAAGGGGGTGGAGGAGCTGAACACAGAAGGTTTATTTACATTATGAAGAGACATCATAGAGGTAAATACAATTTATGCCTTAAGAACCACTTTAATCATAAGCCACACTATCAATGTCAGTGTAACCCTGAAAACTTTAATGTAACATGCCAGTGGTAATCAGTGGAGATGGGCTTCATCATAGAGACCTTTACATTTTGGACCTCTCATCATTTTCTCATTTGGATTTTCATCACCACTAGGGATGAATATGGGTTTAGCCCCGGTGTTCTGTCAAAAGAGCCAACTTGTTAAAATCTCCAACCACGTCACTTCCAGTAACTCTCCAGCAGCAGTAATTGCAGTTTTCGACAACTTGGCTGTTTTCACAGAATACCGGCAGCGTATACACTACGGTACATCATATAATGAGTGGATATTGTTAATCCACCTGCTAGTAACCAACAACATGGCTGCCTCCAAGGAGGCGACAACTTTTTTACTCCTTAGCCAGTGTTCTGTCAAAGCAGCCAACTTTTGTGACGAGTTGGCTCTTTTGACAGAACACCAGATTTGGTCCAAACCCATATTAGCACCAGGCCATCGAGATGCAGACAGGAGATTCCCGGCCTCCAGCTGCATGTACGCAAAGGGGTGGGGATGCTCATGACCTATTATGGTCACATGGCCGTATTAGGACAATGTTAGTGACCTACTATGGTTAGTGATGTCACAAGCAACCTTGTCCCTTTGTATATGTGCAGCCCTATCCACAGCTGATTGGTCCAGGAATGACATCACTAGTTCATCATTAGCTCATCACTAGTCATCACTCACCAGGAGAAATGGAGAGGGTGAATCTTCCCAGAGGGGCAGAGCTTTTTTTCTTAGAAAATAGGCGCAGGAACTCAATCACGACCCCGTTCAGATTTCAAAAACAGTAGAAGGGTCTTAAAGGGGCATTAAATACCAGGATTGCATTACATACAGAGTGCAGAGTTCAGGGGGGTTACACACAGAGTGCAGAGCTGTCACTTGTAAACACAGAAACCAGACTTCTGTGATTACAAGTGATTGTGGTGAGCGGGCACCAAAGGGTCTGAGCCAGAGGTGGTGGAACTGAGTTCCCCCAAGTTCCCCCTGAAAAAAGCCCTGCAGAGTGGACACAGTAATAGTAAATATAACAGAGGTTCTAATCCTTCAGTTGCTCCATAAAAAAACACAAAAATATTTTGTCTTTAGAAATGTTTCAAGCAGAAATAGATAATCAGCTAAGAATATGCAAAGTCCACCTGCAATCCTACACTGCTTTGTATTGAATTCTGCTCCCTGTACACTGAATTGATTGTAACATTTTTACTAAAATCGTATCTTTTCTAGGATTCCCAAGGCTGGAGATGAAGATATATCCAAAGATACTGTGTGAGTCAGACTCACGGTCCACATCACATGAAATAATTTATGATAGAGAGAAATAGCTATCACGTGTAATTATGTAACAGATTACAGCAGCGCTATGAAGATAATAAATGATAAGCACCATCACACGCGGAGGGCGCAGCGCAGTGCAGGGATTTATCTATCTGTCTTAGGACAATTAATATAGTGATGAGTCACATCTGTACATTATATGCTGCACATGCATTGAATATTAATTAAATAAATAATACACTTGTTTCAAAATCGATGCAGGTTGATGTCTTGTCAAACTCAAATTATCCTTTATCTTTCCTGCTAGCATTGCATCTGTCAAGTTATAATGCACATTCATATATACAGGGGAGGGCTGGCAGGGGGGGCAGGGTGGAAATCTCCCCCCGGGCTGGTGACACTATGCACAGCCACTGTCCGCCACTACCAAATGCTGTTTTTGCAGAGCAGGAATATGCCTGCTGGAGCTCTGTTAACACAGCTGTGTCAGCTCCGAGGTAGATGGCTGCAAAGCTGAGCTATATCTCGTCTCACACATAGCTCAGCCTCAGCGCACACCAGCGACTATTTACACAATTGTCCACAGCATGCACCCTTAAATCAAGATTCCCAGAACACCCCTTACATGATATATGATGTATATGGGGTCTGTGCGGACTCTGATGTAAGAGGAGGCTCTGTGCGGACTCTGATGTATATGGGGTCTGTGCAGACTCTGGTGTAAGGGGAGGCTCTGTGCGGACTCTGATGTAAGGGGGGGTCTCTGTGCGGACTCTGATGTAAGGGGGGCCTCTGTGCGGACTCTGATGTAAGGGGGGCCTCTGTGCAGACTCTGATGTAAGGGGGGGCCTCTGTGCAGACTCTGATGTAAGGGGGGGCCTCTGTGCAGACTCTGATGTAAGGGGGGCCTCTGTGCAGACTCTGATGTAAGGGGGGCCTCTGTGCGGACTCTTGTGATAATGAAAAATCTTAGACTGTTTTCTTTGATTCATCACTTTTCCACGCTCTATGGGCCACTTGACTGGACTTGCCCCCCAGGCCTAAGGCTGCCAGCCCTCCCCTGCATATATAATGGTTAAAGCACCTAAAAGTTTTCCTCCATTGTTATATAACAAAACAATAATTAAAGCTGAACTCCAGCCAGATATAAAAGGCACAAATTAATGCATAATTAGTTATATTTTTTTAAATGCAAACAGTGCAAGTGCCTGAATGTGAATTGGTATCAGTTTCTTGCAATCTACTGTGCAGCCTGTAAAGCAGAGCTCAGAGAGGGTGTGGCAGAAGCAGTTAAAGGAGCCAGCCAGATGCGCTGCAGTGCAAGGAATGATTATGATAGGGGGAGAGAGCAAAGTGACAAAGAGAGAAGCAGAAGTGTGCTGCTTCTCTATTTACTGTCCAGTCACAAGGTGGTTGTTTGGAGGAGACAAGTAAAAGGGAAACTGCTATCAGAAAAAAATATGCATGTTTGGAAACATTGAACTTAATTTTTCTGGGCTCATCGTAGTGTTGTACGTCACCGCGTTCTTGGCGGTCGGAATTTGGTGTGACCGTGTGTATGCAACACAAGCTTGAGCGGAATTCCGTCAGAAAAAACATCAGATTTTTTTCCAACAGAAAATCTGTTCGTGTGTTCATGGCATTACATGCCAAATGTATAGTCGCATAAGCGACTCCTCCTCTCCCCCTAGGCGACTCCTCCTCTCCCCCTCCCTCTCTGTAATCTTCTAGGACACATCCAAGGTGCCAGAAGATTGCCTGGCCACCATGAGAGTGCAGCGTGACTCACACATGCGCAGTGCACACCCAACTGTGAAGCTTGCAAGTGTGGGCAGAGGAGTGAGGCTACGGGCCACCGCATCGCTGGACTGTGGGACAGGTGAGTGTCTGTTCATTAAAAGTCAGCAGCTACACTTTTTATAGGTGCTGTCTTTTAATAAACTTACAAATGAGTGGAACTCCTCTTTAAAGTGTTACTAAACTCGGGACCCTGCATTCACTATATCTGGTCTCCCACAGTACACAGAACATGGAAATGCAATTATTTTAGTAAATATAAACTGCTAAATACCTTTTCTCATCAGCAGTATATAGCAGTTTCTGGTTAAAGCCTGTAGGAAGGGTTTTCATTCTCCTCTGACTGTCCTATGAGCCTGCAGGACCCCTGACCCTCTGTCTGGACAGTGCTGATTGGCCCTGTGCTGATCACATGCACACTCCCAAGAAAAAAAAACTCTCTAGCAATACACACCAAACTGAGCATGTGCAGCCTGACTCCAAAGGCTTTGTCTTATCATAGGATAAGAGAAGACAGGATCAAACAACCTTATTTACACAATGCAGAGGATTAACCCCTTAGGTACCACAGTGAGTATGAGGCCTCGTACACACGACCGAGGAACTCGACGGGCGAAACACATTGTTTTGCTCGTCGAGTTCCTTGTTAGGCTGTCGAGGAACTCGACAAGCCAATTTTCTCCATTCCCGTCGAGGAAAAAGAGAACATGCTCTCTTTTTGGCTCATCGAGTTTCTCGACAGTTTCCTCTGCAAAATGTACACACGACCGGTTTCCTCGGCAAAAAAAAAAAATCCCACCAAGTTTCTTGATGGATTCTGCTGAGGAAAACGGTTGTGTGTACGAGGCCTAACAAGCATGCTATGCTGCATATACAGATTGATTTTTCTGTTGTGGGTTTATCAACACTTTAAACTATACCCATGCTAAGATCTTGGCATCATATAGGACATCCTATAACAATGGCCTGATTGGGCCCCTGGCACCCTTGATCCTGGGCCTCAGCTTGGACCCTGCTGGACTTCCCACCTCCATCCTCTTTCTTTTCTTTCTTCCTTTACCTTCTACATTTGCTTTTACACTAGGGTGACCAGACATCCCCGGTTTCTGGGGACAGTCCCCGGATTGAGGACACTGTGCCCGGGCCAAGTCTGTCCCCGGTTTTGTCCCCAGATTGGATTTGAACAGGGGCTGGGGCATTTTTCAAAGACAGTCAGTGCAGAATTAAAAAAAAATTCCATTATCTGTGCCCCTTTCTGATGATCATGTGCTGGTCGGAGCGGAGGGAATATTTCTTCAGTTTCGGGCGAATGCCCATTCCGCTCCGCTCGCATGTTTTTCTGCCTTGGCTCAAGTCCCGGCCAGCCGCCCGCCTGCTTATCTCCTTGCCTTCCCTGGTGGAATGATCTTTCTCTACTCCCCCCCCCAGTAGTTTCCCGGGGGCCCAGAGAGTAAAGCCTCATACACACGATCGGATTTCCATCGGACAAATCCATGGAATTTTTGTCCGAAGCCATCAAGAGGTATTAGAAGCCAATGGGTGAATCAGCCAACCGCAGTCCATCAGAAGCTGAAATATCAACTTCATGCGAATTTTAAAATTAGCCCATTTCATTCCCTACAACATCCCCACCCACCTGTTTCTAATATGACAATTTCCTGCATGTTCTATAGAATTGACAAGTTATGTCATTTTACTGGCACTGAAAACAATCCCAGTTTATATGACATAAATGTCCTTAACACTTCCTTGAAATCGGGCATTTTACTTTACACCCACCTAACCCACATCCGATCTCTCTTCTCTATTTTGCTGTCACTTCTTGCTATAACACTGATTTTTGCAGTGAAACTTTTCCTTTTTCTTCACATAACCTTTTACTATCCAGATGTATTCCTCAATAATTTACAGTTCATTTCACAATATCTGATGATGCAAACTTCTACATTGTGCAAAAGAATTAAAGTGGTAGTAAACTTTTTTCTTTATACCTGCCTATAAAAAGGCTTACCTGTAGGTACAATAAATATCTCATCAACGTGCAGCATTTAGGAGATATTTAGCCAGATTCAGGTAGGGCGCGTATCTTTAACCACTTGCCGTCGCCGCACCGTCATAATACGTCCACAAGGTGGCTCTCCTAGGCGAGAGCACGTAATATGACGTCCTGCCTTTTAGCCGCCACTAGGGGCGCACGCACGCGCCCCCCGCTCACCCCCGACTCCCGTGCGTGTGCCCGGCAGGCGCGATCACCGCCGGGCACACGCGATCGCTCGGTACAGAGCGGGGAACGGGAGCTGTGTGTGTAAACACACAGCTCTCGTTCCTGTCAGCAGGGGAAATGCTGATTTTCTGTTCATACAATGTATGAACAGAAGATCAGTGTTTCCCCTAGTGAGCCCCCCCCCCCCCCCCCACAGTAAGAACACACCCAGGCATACTTAACCCCTTCCCCGCCCCCTAGTGTTAACCCCTTCACTGCCAGTGGCATTTTTATAGCACTGATCGCTATAAAAATGCCAATGGTCTCAAAAATGTGTCAAAAATGTCCGAAGTGTCCGCCATAATGTCGCAATACCGAAAAAAAATCGCTGATCGCCGCCATTACTAGTAAAAAAAAATATTAATAAAAATGCCATAAAAATACCCCCTATTTTGTAAACGCTATAACTTTTGCGCAAACCAATCAATAAACGCTTATTGCGATTTTTTTTTACGAAAAATATGTAGAAGAATACGTATCGGCCTAAACTGAGGAAAAAAAATGTTTTTTTATATATTTTTGGGGGATATTTATTACAGCAAAAAGTAAAAAATATTCATTTTTTTCAAAATTGTCGTTCTATTTTTGTTTATAGCGCAAAAAATAAAAAACGCAGAGGTGATCAAATACCACCAAAAGAAAGCTCTATTTGTGGGAAAAAAAGGACGCCAATTTTGTTTGGGAGCCACGTCGCACGACCGCGCAATTGTCTGTTAAAGCGACGCAGTCCCGAATCGCAAAAAGTACTCTGGTCTTTGGGCAGCAATATGGTCCGGGGGGTAAGTGGTTAAGGCGGCGTAGTGTATCATATTTACGCTACGCCGCCTTAAGTCAGAGAGGCAAGTACTGTATTCACAAAGCACTTGCCTCCTAACTTACGGCGGCGTAGCGTAAATGGGGCCGGCGTAAGCGCGCCTAATTCAAATGAGGATGGGGGGCGTGTTTTTTCTTAATGTTTGGTGACCCAACGTGATTGACGTTTTTTACGAACGGCGCATGCGCCGTCCGTGCCCAGTGTGCATTGCTCCAAAGTACGCCGCAAGGACGTATTGGTTTCGACGTGAACGTAAATTACGTCCAGCCCCATTCACGGACGACTTACGCAAACAACGTAAAAATTTCAAATTTCGACGTGTGAACGACAGCCATACTTAACATTGACTAGGCCAGCTATTTGTTGGAATAACTTTACGCCGGAAAACGCCTGACGTAAACGGCGTATCTTTACTGCGACGGCGCACGTACGTTCGTGAATCAGTGTATCTAGGCTTTTACATATTCTACTCCGAACTCAACGGAAGCGCCACCTAGCGGCCAGCGTAAATATTGCACCCTAAGATACGACGGCGCAGGCCGTCGTATCTTAGATAGGTTTAAGTGTATCTCAGTTTGAGAATACACTTAAACTTACGACGGCGCAGATTCCGAGTTACGTCGGCGTATCTACTGATACGCCGGCGTAACTCTCTCTGAATCCAGCTAATTAACTTTAGTAGCAGCCGGTGACATCACCAGTGCATGTTCACTGCGCTCTCATTGGACGGCATGCTGTCCATTGAGAGAGCTGTGCTGCAGCCTTGACTCCCGCCCACATGCACGGGGAGTAATCTCATAGTGGCTCGGCCATTCAAACGGCCAGAGCCTGCGAACCAGGAGGGAAGAAAAAATGTGATGAATTATGCACATTATGACATTATGCTGCAGGGGCCCATTATTTTTCTTTTCTTTAACTGCCTCTGGACCGCCCACCGCACATTTACTACCTGTATGTTGTTTCCTTTTCAGGGTCTCGGGCACGCAGGCACGCCGCTGGCGACCTGCTCCCGCTGTGATTGGACACAGAGGAAGCCAATCAGCGGGTCTGGCGGCTGCGATGGGTGCTGGGACTTGCCAGTCATTCGCATGAGAGGCAAAACGGCGGCCTGCCTATGTAAACAAGGCAGACCGTCGTTCTGTCAGAAAGGAAGAGAGAGATCTTGTGTTTCTGCTAATCAGGAACACAGATCTCTCTCTTCCTCCAGTTAAACCATCCCCCACACAGTTAGAAAGCACTCCCTAGGAGCACACTTAAAGCGGGAGTTCACCCATAAAAAATTTTTTACCCTTAGATTGATGCTCATTTTGTCTAGGGGAATCGGCTAGTTGTTTTAAAATCGAAGCTGTACTTTCCGTTGTAGAGAGCGATCTTCTCTGCCGCTTCCGGGTATAGTCTTCGGGACCGGGCGTTCCTATTTTGATTGACAGTCTTCTGACAGGCTTCCGACGGTCGAATCCATCGCGTCACGAGTAGCCGAAAGAAGCCGAACGTTGGTGCGGCTCTATACTGCGCCTGCGCACCGATGTTCGGCTTCTTTCGGCTACTCGTGACGCGATGGATGCGACCGTCGGAAGCCTGTCTGAAGACTGTCAATCAAAAACGCCCTGTCCCGCAGCCCATACCAGGAAGCCGCGGAGAAGATCGCCATCTACAACGGTAAGTACAGCTTCGATTTTAAAACAACTAGCCGATTCCCCTAGACAAAATGAGCAGGAATCTAAGGTTAAAATTTTTTATTTCCGGGTGAACCTCCACTTTAACCGCCCTTGATTGCCCCTGATGTTAATTCATTCCCTGTCTGTGTCATTAGTACAGTCAGGCCGCGTACACACGATCGATTAAACCGATGAGAACGGTCTGATGGACCGTTTTCATCGGTCCAAACCGATCGTGTGTGGTTATGTGTGCGGATAACCGATCGGTTATTTATCCATAGGTTAAAAAAAAAGCAATCTTGTTTTAAATGTAACCGATGGATACCTAACCGATAGAAAAAAAACAATCGTTAGTAGGCACGTCCATCGGTTAAAAATCCACGCATGCTCAGAATCAAGTCGAGGCATGCTTGGAAGCATTGAACTTCGTTTTTTTCAGCACGCCGTTGTGTTTTACGTCACCGCATTCTGACTCGATCGTTTTTTTAACCTATGGTGTGTAGGCACGACTGACCATCAGTCAGCTTCATCGGTTAACCGATGAAAACGGTCCATCAGAGCGCCCTCATCGGATGGACCGATCGTGTGTACAGGGCTTAAGAGTGCATTTTTTTAGCACTGGTCTCTATTAGTGTCACTGGTCCCAAAAAAGTGTCACTAGTGCCGCGTAGACACGATCGGACATTCCCGAAAACAAAACCGTGGATTTTTTTCCGACGGAATGTTGGCTCAAACTTGTGTTACATACACAGTCACACAAATTCCGAACGTCAAGAACGCCGTGACGTACAACACGTACGACAAGCCGAGAAAAATGAAGTTCAATAGGCAGTGCTGCTCTTCTGCTTGATTGCGAGCATGCGTGGATTTTTGTGCGTCATAATTGTATACACACGATCAGAATTCCCGACAAGAACTTTTGTTGTCTGAAAAATTGAGAACCAGCTCTCAAACATTTGTTGTCGTAAATTCCGATAGCAAATGTCCGATGGAGCCTACACACGGTGGGAATATCCGACCAAAAGCTCACATCGAACATTTGTTATCGGAAATTCTGATCGTGTGTACATGGCATTAGTGTCCGATTAGTACACCGCAATGTCGCAGCCCCGCTAAAAAGTCCTGCAGCGGTTCACATTTAGGATATATTAATTTTAACTACAGGTAGGCTTTGTTATAAGCTTATCCATAGGAAAAAATAACAAAAAAGGGTTTACTACCACTTTAACCCAAAATTGGTATTTCCATTATGAGTAGATTGTGGGCTACAATTGGGAGGATGGCAAGGCTCACAGCATCTGCCCAGGGGGCCAGGGGAGTATGTGAAGTCTTCATTCCAATGCTTCAAAGTAGTCAAGGGGGTAGATTCACGTACCTTTTGCGGCGGCGTATCTCCAGATACGCCGCCGTAATTTGAAATCCGCGCCCGTGTATCGTTACGCCGATTCTCAAAGGCAGTTACGCTGCAAAAATAGGCTTCCTCCACCGACGTAACTTGATTGCGGCGGCGTAGAATTGTGTGCAATATAAGTTTGGCCGCTAGGGGCGCTTCCGTTGTTGTCGGCGTAGAATATGCAAATTTCCTAGATACGCCGATTCACAAACGTACGTGCGCCCGGCGTTTGTTTTTTACGTCGTTTGCGTTAAGGTTTTTTCGGCGTAACGTTGCTCCTGCTATTAGGAGGCGCAGCCAATGTTAAGTATGGACGTCGTTCCCGCTTCGAAATTTGAATTTTTTACGTCGTTTGCGTAAGTCGTTCGTGAATAGGGCTGGACGTAATTTACGTTCACGTTGAAACCAATACGTCGTTGCGCCGCACTTGGAAGCAATGCACACTGGGATATGTACACGGACGGCGCAAGCGCCGTCCGTACTAAACGTCAATCACGTCAGGTCATCATAAATTTAAATAAAACACGCCCCCCCCTTCCACATTTGAATTACGCGCGCTTACGCCGGCCCCTTTTACGCTACGCCGCCGCAACTTACGGAGCGAGTGCTTTGTGAATACAGCACTTGCTCCTGTAAGTTATGGCGGCGTAGCGTAAATATGATACGCTGCGCCGCCGTATCATTGTGCGGACATACGTGAATCTACCCCAAGGTGTGCACCTGTCAATATGTGTTTAGAATTGATAGAGAAGAAAGGGATTGGAACTTCTGTTCTTTTTTTTTTTTTTTTTGCTGTCTGTGCCCCCGTTACGGAGATTCACCCTCTCTATTTGTCCTGTTTACTTTTATCATTGAAGGTGAAAGTGCAACGTAAAATAAAATCCCAAATTTTGGGTTGATATCAAAACAGTGTAGCACTCCCCCCATAGGAGTTGCAAATGTCAGGGTTCCCCACTGCTGCACAGCCAATCACATAGCACTTCCTTCTTGCATCCAGACACAGAAACCAATCTTTTAGCTTGTTTTTGTTGTTTTATTAGGGGATGATAAATTGGATAGGTTAGGGATTATGGGATGTCCAACTTCACAATGACAACGGAACCATGGACGTCCTCCCTATTTACAGTTTCCACTTGATCCTCCTGCACAACTATTGTTCCTTTGTACAGCTCTTCTGGGTTCAAATCTTTTGGAACTAAAGCCTCGTACACACGATCGGATTTTCCGCAGACTAAGGCCTCGTACACACGACCGAACATGTCCGCTGAAACTGGTCCGCGGACATGTCGGACCGTGTGTAGGGCCGACCGGACAATTTTCCGGCCTAGCGGACAGGATTCCATCGGACAAAAGTTTCTTAGCATGCTAAGGAACATGTCCGCTGGAAGCCTGTCCGTCGGACATGTCCGATGGTTAGTACGACTCATCGGACATGTCCGCTGGGCCGAAATCCCTTGCATGTGTCGAAGTGATTTGACGCATGCATGGAAGCATTGAACTTCCTGGGTCGCGCACGTCGCCACGTCACCGCGTATTCTGTCCGCGGGGAATTTGGTCTGATGGTGTGTACACACATCAGACCAAAATCCCCCAGCAGACATGTCCGATGAAAACGGTCCGCGGACCGTTTTCATCGGACATGTCTGGTCGTGTGTACGAGGCCAAAGCGTCAGACTTTTGTCCGAAAGGCGTTGGCCAGGAACTTGTTTTACATACAAACAATTGTCGGCCAACAAATACGAATGTAGTGACGTACTACGTGTTTTTTCAGCCACCCTTTGGGCACCTTCTGCTAATGTTGTGTTTTGTGACCATTGCTTCCGAGAATGTGTATTTGTACTTTGGACTTTTGGACGATAGGAAAATCTGACAACAGATTGTTGTCCGCAGAAAATGTATAAGCCTGCCATCCAACATTTGTCAACAGAAAGTTGGACAACAATTGTCTGATGGAGCATACAAACGATCAGATTTTAGGCCAACATTTTATAATCACACAAATCCCATCGGAAAGTCCGATTGTGTGTACAAGGTTTTAGTCTTTTCGTTAGCTCAGCAACAGGCAAGGAACTCTCAGTCCCTTGGAAAAGTAGCACAAATGGAGTGAACTCCTGCAACACCTTCTGCTTTTCTGTAGACACTGATCCCAGATCTACTCCATACAGAAATGTTAGCCCACCTGGCTGCTCTTAACCAGCCGAGCTGGCTGCTTCTTCTTCCCAGTCTTCCTGACTGACACACTGGAGACTTTCCAGGGCAAGGTTGTATGAAGACTTGGTACACCACTGT
This sequence comes from Rana temporaria, assembly GCF_905171775.1. NCBI lineage: Eukaryota > Metazoa > Chordata > Amphibia > Anura > Ranidae > Rana > Rana temporaria. Next base: position 437,006,646 of record NC_053492.1, read on the forward strand.
CTTCAAGAAAGACCTGCTACATCTTTCTCCACACCGTGATGATCTACTTACTCTCTCTCTCTCTCTCTTTGCTCCTGCTGCCTTTCCAGAAAGCTTCTCTCCAACTGCCTTCTGTGGTGGGATACTTCCAGGCCATTCACCCGAGCTCCGGCTCAAGGTAAAGCCTGTGCCTGGCAGGACTCCCTCAGCACTGCTTCTCCATCTTCCACCCGAGTCTCCTGCTGGCGTGGCTTATGTCTATTCCACGGCTCCTTAGATCCCTGCCAGGCGCTGTTGCTGGGGATTGGCTAAGGGCCACTAAATATGGAAGACAACACTCCTTGCCTCCGACCACTAATTTCTAGAATATTCTCCAACATTCTAGAACCAGAAGGAGGCACCAGAGAGATGCCTGGATGAGTCATCAAGCCCTGAACTCTAATGAACCCTGATCCAGATTCCATGACTCAAGCTTAGCCCTGGGCCAGACTATAGTTTTCCTGCAGTACCACTAGTAGCACACTAGAGGGTGTTACAACAGTAATAGAAGGAGATCTTCCAAAGGAGACCCTAGTTCTTGTGACACCCCAGAATTCCCTATTTTTGGAGGTAATTCCTCTTACTGTTTTGGCTCCGGGACAGGAAGTGAAGAGGAATCTCCCCTATGGCAAAAAAAAAACCCTGTCCAAAACGGTAAAAAAAACATTTTGCCTATAGTTAAACTTTAACAGACTTCAATAACAATGCAATTTGATTAGACAATTGTTTATTTTCATCTGCTTCAACTTTAACACAATTATTTCTTTTGTTATTGATTGGATAGTTATGTATCTGTGATAAATAAGGCAAAACATGGAGCACAGCATCAGTCATGTATCTGCATGAATATTTTATTAGTGATCCAGAGCTACTGTATATACACAAAGGATATGCACATTGCAGTTCTGATCAGATTACATTGACATAGAACAATTTATTAGGATGGGTGAGTCAGTGTATCACTTATACCACAATACGATCTGTCAGGTTAGAGCCCCCTACAGAACATTCCCTTGTTCTCTGTTTAGCTCTATGAGCTTTACTGTGAGTCATGGACCTCATTAGGCATGCTGTTCGTGACTAAGCACTTTGAGGTCAGACCTAAGCACAGGTTCTAAGAAAACCTGACATAAAATAAAATAATAAAATTAAAGTCCCACTCCAGGTTGTTATTAAATTTACCAATGCAGTGTCCCCCTCCCACTTCCCTTACTGGATAGGTTAAATTCTTGTCTGGCGAGGAGGGTAGCAATGATTTAAAGGGACCTAATGAGACGTCATCCAGGAATTTTCCTGTTTTGTAATGGATAATAAATAGTCCAGCAATGCAGTGATAATTCCAAAGTAATGTAACATAATAAACAATAAAACACTTTTACAGTTTTATGACAAGGCAGTTCAAGTTGCAGACGTATACAGGTGCAGCATGCTTGACAATTGCTTCTTTTAACAAGTCCTCTCAATCTTAAGCAGCCCATAGATTATGAAGTTTTCTTTTTCTTCTACCACTAATGGAAGGAAAGAAAATTTCTTGATTGCCCCATCAACACAATAAGTGTTGATGGGGGAAGCCCTCCCACAGAGCTATTGTGTTCTGTTGGCAGGGAGCATGGGGAGCCTTTCCCACTGGCAGAATACAATTATCACTGCTAGCAGCTATGCCCACCTGCAGGCAGCACTCACAGGCAGCTCCCAAACCACACAGTATATATATATAGAAAATACAAAACGCCTAAGGCCCTGTACACACAGGCGGATATCCGATGAAAACGGTCCGCCGGACCGTTTCCATCGGATATGTCCACTGGTGGATTTTGATCTGATGGCTGTACACACCATCAGATCAAAATCCCAGCGGAAAACATCCACGGTGACGCGGCGACGTGCGCGACCCTGGAAGGTAAATACTTCCACGCATGCGTCGAATCATTTCGACGCATGCGAGGGATGGGGATCGGACAGACTTATCCGGTGAGTCTGTACAGACGACCGGATAAGTCCGAAGGACAGGTTTCCAGCGGATAGATTTCTTAGCATGCTAAGAAATTTGTATCCGCTGGAAAACCGTCGGCTGGACAAATGTTCGCTTGAAAATGTCCGCTAGGCCCTACACACGACCGGATCTATCTGCTGGAACTGATCCGCGGATAAATCCCAGCGGACAGATCCGGTCGTGTGTACGGGGCCTTACAGGTATATGGGTATATGGCAGGTGGTTGCAATGCACCTATGTTGAGAGCATACAGTGTTTTTGGTGCACAGTATTTTTTTTTTTTTTTTTAAAGGATACGGTGAGGTGCTGAAAAAAAAAAGGTAGACCCCGAAGGGACAATCAAAACAAACAATTATAATCCAGCAAAGCAGAGGAATTGCATGCAAGCCTGACCTCTGCTTTCTGCAGCCCAACTACTGCATCAATACAAAAAACTGCCAAAAAAAATAGAAAAAAAAATACAGGTGAAAAAAAAAAAACCTGGGTGAAGACCAAAAGAAAAATATTAGGAATCTGCCACTCTGGGGCAGCCTAGGCCTAGAATTTCTCACTAGATTATATATAGGAGGGGTTGCAACAATAAGAGCTTGGACAAAACGGGTCTTTTAGTAGATCCAAGTGCAGCTGATGCCTGCTGCCATCTGGAGCTGCATGGTCCAATCACTATACAATATTTGTGGCATTGTTTCTCAAATAATATAATTAGGTTTTATCTTGAAATTAATCTCATCTCTCTCTCTCTCTCTTATATTGCGGACTAACCAAACTGCTTAAAAATTGTCAAACCACTAAACAATATTTGTGGCTTTTGTCTCTCAAAAAAATATACATTTTTTATTACAAGATAAAACCTGCTTGTCAAGAGGCCAACAATCCTTGATACATTTCCGAAAGATGCTCCAGGACCAAGTACCATCTGGCATGCACTTTATAGCCAGCCTCGATCAGAGCAACGTTTAGCATACCTTTAGGAATTTGTGTGCTCCATTTACACCAATCCTCCACCTCAGGGGAAGATAAAATACCCGAGGGGTTGGAAAATAGTTTATAAAGCATGGAAAGCCCCCCGCCCCCCGCAAAGAGGCACCCTGCATGCACCTGTTCTCAAACATGATACGTACTGCTAAGTCAGAGCTATTTGTCTGTAAAGTTTTAAATGGAGAATGTGTTGTAAGTGAAAGTTCTCCGTGGGGGGCATCTCCAGGCTATCTATAAAGTTGAATGGTGAGCGGATCCCTCTATGGTCAAGATAGTCCCTTATTCAACCACCAGCCAAAGCTTGCTGATTGCATTCCAGGTGGGAGAGGGGCAGTGGCGGCCCGCCCATAGGGGGCGCCCGGGCGCCGCCCCCCCTCCTGTAGGCAAAAAAATAAATATATATATATATATATATATATATTTTTTTTTTGGCCCCTTTAAGAAAGAAACTTAAAAAAAAAAAAAAATTCTTTAATGGGTTGGGATTGAGCGCCGGCCACCATTTCCCTATGAAGCGCCGCGTCACTACAATCTAGACATGGCGCTTCATTTGCGGGCTTTTAGCTTGAATATGGGCGCATTGAAAAGCGCTGATATGCTTCCCGTGCCTCTCTATGAGCGCCGGGAGCATTACTACTGTGACTTCCGGCTATTCGTCTTACAGACGAAAATCGGAAATGACGTCACGCGGCACTTTCTCTGAAGTTTACACTGCCCGAGCGGAGTGAAGCTGGCGCTGCTAAGGTAAGCCAGCCAAGCCACAGAATTCAGTTCAAATTGGATTTGATTTATCGCCCCATTAGGTCATCAGCGGACAGCAGTGCACTGCCTGATCCCCACCCATCCACCTTGGAGCCTGTTATTGTATTTAGACTGCTGGGACTTGTAGTTCTCCACCATCTCCTGGGGCTCAGGTGCATGCAATCCACCCTCTATGGGACTACAAGTCCCAGCAGTGAGAAAAACTGAACAAATATGGTGGATTGCATGCACCTGAGCCCCAGGAGATGATGGAGAACTACAAGTCCCAGCAGGTTATAATATAAAGCTCTGAGGTGGATGGATGTCTGGACAGTGACAATTGATGGGCACAGTGGTGACATTTGATGGGCACAGTGGTGACAATTGGTGGCACAGTGGTTACAATTGATGGCACAGAGGTAACAATTGATGGCATGGCACAGTGGTGACAATTGATGGCACAGTGGTAACAATTGATGGCATAGTACAGTGGTAACAATTGATGGCATGGCACAGTGGTGACAATTGATGGCACAGTGGTAACAATTGATGGCATGGCACAGTGGTGACAATTGATGGCACAGTGGTAACAATTGATGGCATGGCACAGTGGTAACAATTGATGGCATGGCACAGTGGTGACAATTGATGGCACAGTGGTGACAATTGATGGCACAGTGGTAACAATTGATGGCATGGCACAGTGGTGACAATTGATGGCACAGTGGTGACAATTGATGGCACAGTGGTAACAATTGATGGCATGGCACAGTGGTGACAATTCAAGGCACAGTGGTGACAATTGATGGCACAGTGGTAACAATTGATGGCATGGCACAGTGGTGACAATTGATGGCACAGTGGTGACAATTGATGGCAAAGTGGTGACAATTGATGGCATGGCAAAGTGGTGACAATTGATGGCATGGCAAAGTGGTGACAAATGATGGCATAGTGGCTGTGTTTGATGGCATGGCACAGTGGTTGCGTTTTGATGGCACAGTGGTTGCGTTTTGATGGCACAGTGGCTGCGTTTGATGGCACAGTGGTGATAATTGATAGGCCGAGTGAGGCTGCAATTGTTTTTTTGTTTTTTTTCGTTTGCGCCCCCCCAAAAAATTTGAGCACCAGCCGCCACTGGAGAGGGGGTTCCCAAAGGTAGGAGCCACAGGTGTATAGGTAGAGCGCAAGGGCCATCTCCTACAACTTATGTCCCACAAGTGTAAAGAGTGGGAGAGCAGAGGACACAAAACTGCTTTGCGATATTTCGGAGGAGTCCAAAGTATTAAGTCCATTGCCAGTGGGGAGCAGGCATGGGCTGCCCAGTCTGGCCTTTAGTGTTTACTATGGAGTTGGCACAATTGTGTTAGCTGCAACGTTACATAGTATTTTCAAAAAGCTTGTACTCCCAAACCTACTTCCCTGGGGCGTACATTATAGCCCGTGCTATCCTGTGACCCTTTTATCTCCAGATGAATTGGAACATTTTTGATTGCAATTGCCACGTTTCATTAACGGGAACCTGGATAGGCAAAGTTCTGCAATAGTATAACAGCCTAGGCAGGCCTGTCATCTTAGCCAAGGCTATTATGGCTTTATAATGTGAGGAAATGTTGGGGGTAAAGTAAATTCCTAATAGGAAAGGGACATCTGTTGCCACAGGAAAGGATAGTGAGACTGAAGGTTCCTTAACCGCTTGCCGATAGCTGCACGAAGATATACGTCAGAAAAATGGCACAGCTGCGCAAAGGGACGTACCTGTACATGCCCTTTAAATTACGGCATTGTGGGCGCGCACCTGCCGTGTGCTCCGTGACCGCGCCCGCGGGACCCGCAGACTCGATGTCCGCCGGTGTCCCGCGATCGTGTCAAGGAGCTGCAGAACAGGGAGATGCCTATGTAAACAAGGCATTTCCCTGTTCTGCCTAGTGACAGAACAGTAATCTACTGCTCCCTGTCATCGGGAGCAGTGATCACTGTCGTGTCACTTGTAGCCCAGCCCTCTCACAGTTAGAATCGCTCCCTAGGACACACTTAACCCCTTCATCGCCCCCTAGTGTTTAACCTCTTCCCTGCCAGTGTCATTTAAACAGTAATAATTGCATTTTTATAGCACTGATCGCTGTATAAATGACAATGGTCCCAAAATAGCGTCAAAAGTGTCTGATGTGTCCACCATAATGTCGCCATAATGTCGCAGTCACGATAAAAATCACAGATTGCCGCCATTACTAATAAAAAAAATGCCATCAATTTATCCCCTATTTTGTAGACGCTATAACTTTTGCGCAAATCAATATACTGTATGCTTATTGAGATTTTTTTGGACCAAAAATATGTAGAAGAATACATAGCCTAAACTGAGGATTTTTTTTGTTTTTTTATATATTTTTTGTGGATATTTATTATAGCAAAAAGTAAAAAATATTGGATTTTTTTCAAAATTTACAATTTTTTGTTTATAGCGCAAAAAAATAAAAACCGCAGAGATGATCAAATACCACCAAAAGAAAGCTCTATTTGTGGCACAAAAAGGACGTCAATTTTTTTTGGGTGCAACATCACACGCAATTGTCAGTTAAAGATACGCAGTGCCGAATCGCAAAAAAACAGCCTGGTCATACAACCTAAGGGCATCTCACAAGTATGTTTTACAAGATACAGTGTTTTTCCCATGTCGCCAATAAAGTCACATTAAAAGGACTCTCTCTGCGCTGCATATTGTTTTTGCTTTGTCCATCATGGCAATGCTAAGCTCTCCATGCCCTATTTTGATAATATTGCCTTTCAGCCTCTTCTCTGGCGCTGTCCCCCATAGGTATACCACTCAGAGGTCCAGCAACCTTTGGGGATGAATGAAGGCCAGCCTTATTTAACCCACTACTTGTGGAGGCAAGGTGTCATGTCAGCCTGGACTTATGGTGTGATACTGCAGAGAGAGTTACCAATGTCATAACAGCATTGAAGACCATATGCAGCCCCCCAGGGAGAAGAGGCAAGGACAGAAGACTACTGGATATAAACATAGGTGTAAGGAGAATTTTTTCTTGGTAGTTTTCTACAGAAGATGTGCTTTATCTCACCAGCAATATGGTTTATGATCAGGATTTGTATGTAGTATGTTAGTACAGTATTATGTTAATTATTATTTGGGGTAATGCTAGAGAAAGCAGTGTAATATTTGCATCCTGGTAATTTTTTCATTCGTGTTACTTATTCTATGTTGTATTTTAACCGCTTGCAGACCGCCCACCATCAATCGACTGTGTCAGAATGGCACTCCTGCGCAAAACACCGTAGCTGTACGGTGGCACTTTAAGGCCCCGTACACACGGGCGGATAATCCGCTGAAAACGGTCCGCTGGACCGTTTTCAGCGGATATGTCCGCCCGGAGATTTCTGTCTGATGGTTGTACACACCATCAGACAGAAATCCGCGCGTAAACAATACGCGGGGCGTGGCCGCGCCGTCGCCGCGATGATGACGCGGCGACGTGGGCGGCCCTGGAAGTTCAAAGCTTCCACGCATGCGTCAAATCAGTACGACGCATGCGAGGGATGGCGGACGGTCGGACGTGTCCGGTGAGTCTGTACAGACGACCGAACACGTCCGACGGACAGGTTTCAAACGGATAGATTTCTTAGCATGCTAAGAAATTTTTATCCGCTTGAAAAACGGTCGGCTGGACAAATGTCCGCCGAAAAATGTCCGCTAGGCCGTACAGACGACCGGATTTGTCTGCTGGAACTGATCCACGGATAAATCCCAGCGGACAGATCCGGTCGTGTGTACGGGGCCTTAGAAATATGGGGTGTGCGTGCGTGGCATAATGTAGGAGCTTGTGCACGTGGCCGACGGCCCCCGCCGGCTGCCGGCTACTCGCGATTGCTCCTGAGGAGAAAATGGAGATCTGTCAATGTGTACAGACAAATCTCTGTTCTGTCAGGGGTGAGGAGAGCGATCTGTTGTTCCTAATGCTTAGGAACAACAATCGCTCTCCTCACCCAGGCAGACCCATCCCCCCACAGTTAGAATCACTCCCTAGGTAACACAATTAACCCCTCGATCGACCCCTAGTGTTAACCCCTTCCCTGCCAATGACATTTATACAGTAGTCGGTGGCTATTTATAGCACTGATCGCTGTAAGAATGCCAATGGTCCCAAAATAGTGTCAAATCTGTCTGCTGCAATGTCGCCGGTCCTGATAAAAATCGCAGATCGCCGCCATTACTAGTGATAAAAACAATAATAATAAAAATGCCATAAATCTATCCGTAGACGCTATAACTTTTGCGCAAACCAATCAATATACACTTATTGCAATTTTTTTTTACCAAAAATATGTAGAAGAATACATATCGACCTAAACTGTGGAAGAAATTCTTTTTTTTATATATTTTTGGGAATATTTATTATAGTAAAAAATATTGCTTTTTTTTTTTTTAAATAGACTGCGCAATTGGCAGTTAAAGCGACACATATCGCAAAAAATGGCCTGTCAGGAAGGGGGTAAATTATTTCTGGGCAGTGGTTAATGTATGGATGTTTATTAGAGTGTAGTTTTAATTTGTTTTATTTGGATGCTAATGTGTTATTGGGAATTTTGTTATGTCTTTGTGTCTTGTTCTGTTTATTGTTGTGATCTTTTGTTGTCTTTGTTGAGTGTGGTATGCAGTGGTGGGACAAGGTATTTCAGTGCCCAGGGCGGGGATGCCAAAATGCGCCCCCCCCCCCCCGCAGAGCAGGGGGTGGAGCTAGAAGCAGCATAAAAAACATATGTAATGGTTGCGGAGTGCACCATTATTTCTATTTAAATTTGTGATTGGTCATCACAATGATCACAAAGTACACCGCTTTGCTTTGATGGGGTTCGCAGCCAATAATGAGTAACTTGGCTGCCCGAGGGTGATTTCTGAAGATTATAAATGATGCGCTAGAACGAACTAAACCTGATCTTGGTCTTGCTCAAAAACCTCTTTTGATGTATGGGCAGCTCTGATCATTGTATTCTGACAGTGGAGGAGTCCTGCTGTCAGAGTACTAAAGCAAAGAAGGGGGATTCCTCCATCCATCTTGTTTGAGTGAAGGCAGGAATCTGTTCAGCCTGCTGGAAAAAAATAGCGTGTACTAGGGTTGTACTGATACCGCTATCGCTGCTGACACTAAGCATTTGCACAAGTACTTGTACTTATGTAAATGCTTCGATACCTAAAAACAATATTTTGCAGCGTGATTTGAGCTCATACATAATGAATGGGCTCATATTCCACTGCAAAGAATTGCATGTGGATATGAACAGGAATATGGTGCGATTCCTGTCCGAATCCCATGCCTTGTCATAGTGACTTCAGCCTGGGTTCACACAGGAGTGGTGCAGGAAATCGCACTGCATTCCTGTTCAAATCACATGCGATTCTTTGCAGTATGATATGAACCCATTAATTTTGTATAGGCTCATATCTCGCCACAAAAGGTATCAGTTACTGGTATCAGTGAGTACTTGAGCACAAGTATTGGTACTCGTAATTGCCAGTGCAAAACAGGTATTGGCGCAACCCCAGTGTGTACCCATCTTTAGACAATGTGTCCGGGTGTTTAATGGACTCAAAGACAAAGCTCCTAGGAAAACAAATCTGCAAAGATGAGAATAAAGATAACAGGGAAAACATGAAAACATTTGTCATTGTTATTACTCATGCACAAGAACACTATTCTGTAGGTGAGCATACACTATACAATCTGATTGTACAATCTCTACGCAATCTCTGTTAGATTTACCAAAATATTGTAATATATGGACAAACCTAAACAATTAATTTAACTAGTATCCAATCAGTCAGGCCTTTGTACTACATAGTTGGTGGTAGATCCAAAAGATATTGTACAATCAGATTGTATAGTGTATTGTAAGCTGGAGGCTGCCCATAAATGAATCCGTATATATATTTTTTTAATCGGCCTATGTCTGATCACAGAAAACTGAGCAGATCCCCCCCATCCACACAACTAAGGTGGTGCAGACATGTGTGTCCTGTGCAGAGCTCTCTTTTATCAGCAAGGGGATGTACAGACATTGTGTGCATCCCTGTGCCAGCGTATCATTCACTTCTATTGGGACCTGCACCTGTATGTCATGTTAGGATACGGTGGCTGTGTCCATGCAGCCTCATGTCCCAGTAGATAAGAATGGGGTACTGGCATGGGGATACACACAACACCTATGCAGTTAGTTTTGCACAGAGTGACCCTGATCGCCGTCAACGCCGCTTGCGGCTCCTTCTCGCATCGGAAAATCCCCTAGGAGAAGCACTCTCCCTGGGGGTTTACCAAGCGTGCGCGCTCCTGAGTCCAGCATTTGCGTGCATAAACACAGAGTGCCAGACTCAGCCCCACCCCCGGCGTCCGCATCATTGGATTTGATTGACAGCAGCAGGAGCCAATGGCTGTGCTGCTATCAATCTATCCAATGAAGAGCCGAGACCCCCGGCTAGAGAGCGTTTGCGTGTCTCCGGCACGGGAACAAACGGGCTCAGGTCAGTAAAACACGTGGCTGGGGGCTGGTCATTGACAAAAGTTTTTTCACCTTAATGCATAGGATGCATTAAGGTGAAAAAAACATGAAGGTTTACAGCCCCTTTAACAGTGATATGAAGCATGAAAGTATGTTAGTTACCTGTTTGCTGAATAGTGAGTGGCAGCCCAGCAGCACAGAGACATCAGTCAGCTTGGCTGATCAGCTAGAGAGGAGGGGGTCCAAGGAAAAGGACACAGGAGGAGGGGGCACTACGAGCGCAGAGCTGCTGCACTACAACACAGCTGAGTCAGATTAACTCTGCACGCGCCGAGAGCTATTGCCGAGGAACACTACATCAGGATGACCGCTATAGGCTACCTACGGGGGGGATCAGTCTGTATGTCAAGGGGGGGGGGGTCAGTCTGTTTGTCACAAGGGGGGGTCAGTCTGTATGTCACGGGGGTCAGTCTGTATGTCACAAGGGGGGGGTCAGTCTGTATGTCCAGGGGGGGTCAGTCTGTCGCAAGGGGGATCAGTCTGTATGTCGCATGGGGGGTCAATCTGTATGTCACAAGGGGGGGTCAGTCTGACGCAAGGGGGGTCAGTCTGTATGTCATGGGGGGGGGTCAGTCTGTATGTCATGGGGGGGGGGGTCAGGCCCTGGTGGTATGTGTTGCAATCATTTCCCCTTGGGATCAATAAAGTACCCTGAATCTGAATCTACCGAAAACTGAAATATGGATGGGCTGACCTTTTAGTACAGTATAAAAAAATATAAGAGAGTATTTCTTATATCTAAAACCTTTGCTCCCATAAATGTGTAAATCTTCCAGTAAAGGGTATGTTGTGTTTTAATATTTTTTATGGACATTCTTGAAAGGTTACGTATCAACATTTTCCATTATTATTTCAAATGAATCACAATGAATTTATTTCCATTATGGAAATGGTGACTTTTTGAAAAAAAAAATTCCAATGCACAAGCACAGCAGCATATGATAGTCACAGGGTCTGCACACTTCTGTGTCCCAATCTTGTTTTTCCTCTGCAGTGTTTTTCAAAAACAACACTCGAGCACCTGCAGTCTGCCGGTGACTTATTTACAGCCATTTCCTCATTTTATTATATCTACATTGTCAAGTTTCAAAACCTCAGTTAGGCAATAATGGCAAAAAACTCATGTATTATCTTACTAGTTCTGCACTGATGTTTCTGGATTCTGAGTCATGGGGAAAGCAAAAGAATTGTCAAAGGATCTGCAGGAAAGGTAGTTGAACTGTATAAAACAGGAAAGGGATATAAAAAGATATCCAAGGAATTGAGAATGCCAATCAGCAGTGTTCAAACTCTAATCAAGAAGTGGAAAATGAGGGATTCTGTTGAAACCAAACCACGGTCAGGTAGACCAACTAAAATTTCAGCCACAACTGCCAGAAAAATTGTTTGGGATGCAAACAAAAACCCACAAATAACTTCAGGGGAAATACAGGACTCTCTGAAAAAATGTGGTGTGGCTGTTTCAAGATGCACAATAAGGAGGCACTTGAAGAAAGATGGGCATCATGGTCGAGTTAATATAAAAAAAATGTGATAAGCGCTACACACTAGGGCAGTGTTTCTCAATTACAGTCCTCAGGCCCCCCCCCCCCAACAGGTCAGGTTTTCAGGATTTCCCTCAGATGAAAAGGCTGTGGTGATTACTAAGGCAGTGAAACTGATTAAATCACCTGTGCAAAATAATGGAAATCCTGAAAACCTGACCTGTTGGGGGGGCCTGAGGACTGGAATTGAGAAACACTGCACTAGGGTGAAACTAAAACAACCACAACAGCCTATCTAACTAGCAACAACTGGTAAATAGGCAATGACTAGTGATAAAGTGTCTCATAACGTGTAAACAAATAAATGATGGATAACACAATAGGAACTAGTACACAACAATATATAAATGAATAGAAGCAAAACTGTGAGACAAAATGTGAACCAATAGATGGAATGTGATAAGCAAAGTCCTAAATAAGTAGAAAATGTCCTATAATGTAGGAATCCAAAATAGAAAAAAGAAAAAATACTGCGCTATCTAGTAAACTGAAAAGCCGCTAACACAGCAAATGAGATCAAAAAGTTGCTAATAAAACATGTGTAGAAAAGTGTAGCGCTAACAATGAAACAATTAGTGATAAACAATTGTAAAAGATAACGTGCAACACCACGTGAATTGATGGTATATTAAAGTCCATATATTAATGACTGAATCGGTGAATCCTTCTCAAATGAAAAGAAAGATTTTGCAATGTTCAATCGAGCTCATAAAAAAAGGGTAGCAGGAGCACCACCCCAGATGATGTTCTTTTTGTAACGAAACATGTCGGGATGAACTGCTGTTGTTCCTGCTACCCTTTTTTTATGAGCTCGATTGAACATTGCAAAATCCTGAGGTTTTCTTCATTGATACCGAATCGCATGACGTGTATGGTGTACCCTCTTCAGCGTATCATCTTTAACAAAGTTTGATTGGCCTAGTAGGTATATGCCTGTCTGGGTCCAATCGATCCGGTAAGCCCCTTGTCATAAGTGGTGGTGGACTCTTCACATTTTTTAAGCATTGGATTATGTGTGCGTTTTCCATTCATTTGAGAAGGATTCACCAATTCAGTCATTAATATATGGACTTTAATATACCATTAATTCACGTGGTGTTGCACGTTATCTTTTACAATTGTTTATCACTAATTGTTTCATTGTTAGCGCTACACTTTTCTACAAATGTAGGAATCCAAAACTGGTCATCAATGGATGATTTTCAAAGGATGGCTGTAAGTGCATCACAATACAGATGAAAGGGTATCCATAACTGGTCTCCCAAAACTCTCACCTTGATACAGTAGAAAATGGGCATGTAGCATGGGTAGAAGCGTATCCAAGAGTGGGTACCAAGATTTTTCCAATGATGTCCTCTGTACTGGTCTCTTACTGCTAGGCTGACTCTGATTCCAAAATGTGTGGCAAATCTATATGTAAACTCAATGGTCAATGAGGGCATAGGGGAGAGAGGGAAAAAGTGATCCCGAATTCCTACGGCTTTACGTCATGTACCTCGTGACTTCATCAGGGGAGATGATGATGATGAAGTCACGAGGTACGTGACGTAAAGCCGTAGGGATTCGGGATCACGTGACACCACCATAAGCCGGAAGCCACCAGAGAAACAGTAAGACGGCGCTGACACGCCGCGTCCCTCATCATATTTTGCCTTTGTTAATTTTACTTCATATACGAGTCCATCTTTATCTTTTAATAAATCACCCCGCATTTTAGCAGTACTTCACCATCGGAGCATCCGTTTTTTCTTTTTCCCTCTCTCCCCTATGCTCTCATTGAGCATTGAGTTTACATATAGATTTGCCACACATTTTGGAATCAGAGTCAGCCTAGCAGTAAGAGACCAGTACAGAGGACATCATTGGAAAAATCTTGGGGCCAGATTCACAGAGCAGATACGACGGCGTATCTCCTGATACGCCGGCGTATCTGTTGTTCTATCAATGCGACTGATTCATAGAATCAGTTACGCATAGATAGCCATAAGATCCGACAGGTGTAATTGTTTTACACTGTCGGATCTTAGGATGCAATACCGTGGCCGCCACTGGGGGGAGTTCGCGTCGTAAACCAGCGTCGGGTATGCAAATTAGCAGTTACGGCGATCCACGAAGGTTTTTCCCGTCGTTACGCCGTCGCAAGTGTTAGATTCCCGTCGCAAAGATAGGGCTGCTATTAACAGAACGGAGCATGCGCAGTACGTCCGGCGCGGGAGCGCGCCTAATTTAAATGGCACCCGCCCAATTCGATTAGGACCGCCTTGCGCCGGACGTGTTTACGATACACCGCCGCAAGTTTCCAGGTAAGTGCTTTGTGGATCGGGTACTAAAACTGAAAACTTGCGGCGGTGTAACGTAAGCGGCTTACGTTACACGGGCGCAATTCTACCTGAATCTGGCCCTTGGTACCCACTCTTGGATACGCTTCCACCCATGCTACATACCCATTTTCTACTGTATCAAGGTGAGAGTTTCGGGAGACCAGTTATGGATACCCTTTCATCTGTATTGTGATGCACTTACAGCCATCCTTTGAAAATCATCCATTGATGACCAGTTTTGGATTCCTACATTATAGGACATTTTCTCCTTATTTAGGACTTTGCTCATCACATTCCATCTATTGGTTCGCATATTGTCTCACAGTTTTGCTTCTATTCATTTATATATTGCTGTACTAGTTCCTATTGTGTTATCCATCATTTATTTGTTTACACGTTATGAGACACTTTATCACTAGTCATTGCCTATTTACCAGTAGTTGCTAGTTAGATAGGCTGTTGTGGTTGTTTTAGTTTCACCCTAGTGTGTAGCGCTTATCACATTTTTTAATATTTTTTCTGTTTGTATTCAGTGACCACTATTAGATACAGCTGCTTCCACATTTTATATTCACATTTATTTAAGCTTCATTCATTTTAACATTGATCTACTCCCAGTAGCGCAATAGTATTCACTTATTCATTTTTTAGTCATGGTCGAGTTGCCAGAAGAAAGCTATTACTATGCAAATGCCACACAGTATCCCGCTTACAATACACCAAACAGCACAGAGACTCAAGGTAGCTGCTCCTTATCCTGGCAAGCCTCAAACCTTCTGGCACAAAATTTAGAGTGATGAGACCAAAATGTAGCTTTTTGGCCACAACCATAAACACTTCATATGAAGAGGAGTCAACAAGGCCTATGAAAAGGTACACCATTCCTACTGTGAAACACAAAGGTGGATTGCTGATGTTTTGGGGATGTGTGAGCTACAAAGGCACAGGAAATTTGGTCAAATTTGATGGCAATATAAAGTGAGAGCCTCTGGGTAAGATATGTAAATACTAAAATGTGAGGTACCATCATCCTGAGAATATAGAAAATGTATGGGTCTAAGGTCCCCGAACCAAAGAACCAAGGGGGGGAAAAAATGGGCCGATTAGGACTATCACGGTACTGGTACACTTATGTACCAGTACCGTGATAGTCCTAATCGGCCCATATTTTCCCCCCCTTGGTTCTTTGGTTCGGGGACCTTAGACCCATAAATTTTCTAAATTTGATGGCAAGATGAATGCAGTATGTTATCAAAAACTAATGGAGGAACATTTGCATTCATCAGCCAGGAAGCTGCACATGGGATGTACTTGGACATTCCAACATGACAATGATCCAAAACACAAGGCCAAGTTGACCTGTCATTGGCTACAGCAGAATAAAGTGAAGGTTCTGGAGTGGTCATCTTAGTCTCCTGACCTCAATATCATTGAGCCCCTCTGGGGAGATCTCAAATGTGCCGTTCATGGAAGACAGCCCAAGAATTTACAGGAACTGGGGGCGTATTGCGTATTGCCAAGAGGAATGGGCAGCTTTACCATCTGAGAGGATAAAGAGCCTCATCCACAAATAACACAAAAGACTTCACGCTGCCATTGATGTTAAAGGAGCAATACACGGTATTAAGAACTGGGGTATGTAAACTTTTGATCAGGGTCATTTGGGTAGTTTCTGCTGTCATTATGATTTAAAGAGTAAACACAGTTGATTGATAATAAATGGCTTCAGTCAAACACTAACCATGAGTGAAATAAAAGTTTTTGTGTTATCATATTCTCTGAAAAATAGCCAAGAATCATAAATTCTGCCAGGGTATGTAAACTTATGAGCACAACTGTATAAACAGGTGCATCTCAAAAAAATTGAATATCATCAAAAAGTTCATTTATTTCAGTAATTCAATTAGATTCAAAAGTTTTTGGAAATTTTGTTGTGTCTTTGTGTCTTGTTCTGTTCATTGTTGTGAACTTTTGTTGGCATGTCTTGCAATAATTTTCCTTTGGGATACAATAAAATATTCTGAATTAGAATTTACCAAAAACTGAAATTTAGTATAAAAAATTATAAGAGTGTGTTTTTTATTATCTAAAAAACCTTTGCTCCCATAAATGTGTAAATCTTCCAGTAGGGTATGTTGTGTTTTAATATTTTCTTATGGACATTCTTGAACGGTTACATATAAACATTTTCCATTATTATTTCAAATGAATCAAAATGAATTTATTTCCATTATGGAAATGGTGAAGTTTTTCACAATTTTTTTTTTCCAATGCACAAGCACAGCAGCATATGATAGTCACAGGATCTGCACACTTCTGTGTCCCCATCTTGTTTTTCCTCTGGCAAAGTTTTTCAAAAACAACACTCGAGCACCTGCAGTCTGCCAGGGACTTATTTACAGCCATTTCCTCATTTTATTATATCTACATATTGTCAGATTACAAAACCTCAGTTAGGCAATAATGGCAAAAAAACGAATGTATTATCTTACTAGTATTTTCATTTCATAATTGCATAAATAAAAATTAGAAAGATAAATTGTTTCTATTTTTTTTTCACTATATTGTGTAATATGGTATAATACAGCACACCATAACCTTCCCACAATCTGTAAAAAAAATTATAAATATATCTATATACACAGTATCTCACAAAATACTTGTATAACAGTGTAATTTGTTGTCCCCTCAACACACTTATTAATATCACCATTAATGTCTAAACCGCTGGCAACAAAAGTGAGTACACCCCTAAGTAAAAATTTCCAAATTGGGCCCAAAGTGTCAATATTTTGTGTGGCCACCATTATTTTCCAGCACTGTCTTAACCCTCTTGGGCATTGTCAGGGACTTACCTCTCGTGCACGCGCGCGCATGCGCCAACGGCTCGTGCGCGTGCACGACGGGAGCGTGCGCATGCACATTAATTCGGGTTGGCGCCAAATTCCCTTTAAAAACCTGCTGGCTCCACCAACACATTGCTGTCTGATTTGCAGCTTCTGTGTAGTATCCTGTACCTGAACCTGATTACCTGTTATCCTTACCGTCCCGGCTTGTCTGACCATCCGAATCTCTCCGACCTCTGACCCTTGGCTTACTATTGACCCTGCTCCTCTGATTGCTCAACCGTTGCCAGACCCTCCTGCCTGTACCTGTGACTACGCTCCAGCCTTCCGTATCTGCTACCTGATTACCCGTTGTGACCCGGCTTGTCTGATTTCGCTATTGCCTGTTGTCCTCTAACCAGCTTACCTCACCAGCTTGCTGCCGCAGTACCTGCATCACCAGTTAGGGCCGCTGACCCTCTCCCTCCGCTCCAGTGGTCTCCAGTCCCACCACTCCAGAAGGGATCAGCATCCAGCACCTACTACTACGCTACTCCGGCACTCCTACCTCGCTGCGCTCCTGAGCTCGCTGTTCCCATCCCAGCGGCTCGCGAGCCAGGGCTGTAAGAGAGGCCTTCTCCTGCGACTAGGCTCTGGCTACCAGGTACGTCGTACATAACAGGCATGGAGTTCACCAGAGCTTCACAGGTTGCCACTGGAGTCCCTTTCCACTCCTCCATAATGACATCACAGAGCTGGTTGATGTTAGAGACCTTGCGCTCCTCCACCTTCCGTTTGAGGATGCCCCACAGATGCTCAATAGGTTTAGGTCTGGAGACATGCTTGGCCAGTCCATCACCTTTACCCTCAGCTTCTTTAGCAAGGCAGTGGTCATATTGGAGGTGTGTTTGGGGTCATTATCATGTTGGAATACTGCCCTGTGGCCCAGTCTCCGAAGGGAGGGGATCATGTTCTGCTTCAGTATGTCACAGTACATGTTGGCATTCATTTGTTGCCAGCGGTTTAGACATTAATGGCTGTGTGTTGAGTTACTTTGAGAGAAC
This sequence comes from Rana temporaria, assembly GCF_905171775.1. Classification (NCBI taxonomy): domain Eukaryota; kingdom Metazoa; phylum Chordata; class Amphibia; order Anura; family Ranidae; genus Rana; species Rana temporaria. The sequence continues at coordinate 437,024,703 of NC_053492.1, forward strand.
AGCAAATTTATACTGTTATACAAGCTGTACACTCACTACTTTACATTGTAGCAAAGTGTCATTTCTTCAGTGTTGTCACATGAAAAGATAGAATAAAATATTTTCAAAAATGTGAGGGGTGTACTCACTTTTGTGAGATTATATATATATATATATATATATATATATATATATATATATATATATATATATATATATATATATCAAATACGTTTTAAACACATTATCATGATTGTTGTATGCAGCATCTATATGTATATGATTCTACCTTTTACTTTATTAAACGTTATTGAACAAGAACATAGATTAGCATAAACTGAAGTGAAAACCTTTTTTATGCAGAGTATTTATTGAAACAATGTTTATGAAACAAAAAAAAAAGAAACAATGTACCAAATAAAAGATATATACATAACAACCAGGAATGTGTGTTTAAAATATAAAATGTTACTTGAGGTCAACTGTAATAATTTCTAGAATTCCTGGAAAACAGAATCAGGGAAGATGAGTTTAGTAACATGTGAAGCAACAGACCTCAGTTATCTTTTCTTGAAAAATTTGTATGTTGCTAAACATATTGACACACACAGATGACTTACAGGAGTGGCATTGTTTTTAATTTTTATATATATATATATATATATATATATATATATATATATATATATATATATATATATATATATATATATATATATATATATATATATATATATATATATATACACAAAATAATTAAAATTAAATGCATAAAGGTTCAAAACTTAGTGCAAGCACCCTATGTTAAGATAAATAAGATGCAAACTATTGTGTATATTTTCAAAGTTTTCTTATGCTTTTAGAAATTATTTAAATTATTTTTATTTTTTAATTGTTATTTTTTAACAAAACAAACATGTTATACTTACCTGCTCTGTGCAATAGACTTGTACAGAGCTGTCCTGATCCTCCTCTTCTCAGGCCCAATTCCAGCATTCTTGGCTCCTCCTCTTCTCGGTGTTCCTCCAAAGGAAGCTGCTCCTTATCCTGGCACACCACACCAGCAGGCTGCGATCCTATGCTGCACTACCTGCATCTATGCACACAGACAGCGTAGCTTAGCTCATCACAGACTTTGACTGACTGCAGTGGGATTCAATGGCTCCTGTTTTCTCATCAAAGCCGGGGGAGCGGGGACAGGCACAGTGCTGGATTGAGTAAGGGCTTAAATAAGTATAAGGGGGGGGGGGGGGCGGGGTTGATACTAATGCCTAAACATTTTTCAGAGGTAGAGCTGCATGATTCTGGCTAAAATGAGAATCACGATTTGTTTGCTTGAAGATAGATCACGATTCTCTCATGATTCTCGCGGCGTAACATCATCTTTCACGTTAAAAAAAAAAATTGGGCTAACTTTACTGTTTCTTTTTTTTTTTTATTCATTGAAGTTATATCCCTTTGATCTAAGTAGGAAGAGTTACAATGGCCCAGATTCACAAAAGAGATACTCCGTCGTATATCTCAGAGTATCTATGCAACTGATTCATAGAATCAGTTACGCATAGATAGCCCTTAGCGGACAAAAGTTTCTTAGCATGCTAAGAAACTTGTCCGCTGGAAACATGTCCGTCGGACATGTTCGATGGTTAGTACGACTCATCGGACATGTCCGCTGGTTATGACGTATAACCAGCGGCCCGAAATCCCGCGCATGCGTCGAATTGATTCGATGCATGCGTGGAAGCATTGAACTCGCGTGTTAGAGAACGTCGGTGTCTTCTACGTCAGCGCGTTCTCTGTCCGCTGGGATTTTGGTCTGATGGTGTGTACACACATCAGACCAAATGCTCCCAGCAGACATGTCCGATGAAAACGGTCCGCGGACCGTTTTCATCGGACATGTCTGCTCGTGTGTACAGGGCCTTACAGTCAAGGTGGGTCTATCAGTTCCTTCAGTTGCGTCACTCATTACGAGCCCAATTTTCTCCCATCCCTGCTTTGGATAGAATAGTACAAGCAGGGTCAACTAAGGGACTTATTTCTGTAACATATACGGTCCTATTATGCCACGTACACACGATCGTTTTTAATGACATAAAAAAAACGTCATTTTTTTACAACCCGAAAAACGATCGCGTGTACGTGGCATTAGATACATTTTTTTTTTTTTAGGTTTCCTATCCGTTCCAAGGCAGGGTGGGAACAGGATATTGGCCCTATCTCTGACGAGGTTTGGGGAGAGATCCGTATGCCGCGTACACACGATCGGTCAATCCGATGAGAACAGTCTGATGGCCCGTTTTCATCAGACCAAACCGATCGTGTGTAGGCCCCATCGGTTATTTATCCATCGCTTAAAAAATGTGAAACTTGTTTTAAAATTAACCGATGGATACCTAACCGATAGAAAAAAAATGATTGTAGGCACGTCCATCGGTTAAAAATCCACACATGCTCAGAATCAAGTCGACTCATGCTTGGAAGCATTGAACTTCATTTTTTTCAGCACGTCGTTGTGTTTTACGTCACAGCGTTCTGACACGATCGTTTTTTTTAACTGATGGTGTGTAGGCAAGACTGATCATCAGTCAGCTTCATCGGATAACTGATGGAAAAATCCATCAGACCATTCTCATCGGATTGACCGATCGTGTGTACAGGGCATTAGGTCCTTCTCTCTTTCTCCATCATATAGATTGACCCGGGTCTATTATTTATAGGGTATATAGAACCCCTGAACTTTTGTTTTCTATAGGCCCAAGATCTTACCCAACCTGTGCCAGATGTGGTAATCCAGGTACTTTTAGGCCTTGTTGTACACACGATCGGACCAAACCGATGAAAACGGACTGAAGTTCAGTTTCATCGGTCCAAACCGACCGTGTGTGGGCCCCATCGGTCAGTCGTCCTTCGGTCCAAAAAAAGAGAACTTGCTTTAAAATTGAACTGATGGACGCCTAACCGATAGGTCAAACCGATCGTTAGTACGCACGACCATCGGTTTAAAATCCACGCATGCTCAGACTAAATGAAGGGACGGGAGAGCTCGTTCTTGTAAAACTAGCGTTCGTTATGGAGATAGCACATTCATCACGCTGTAACAGACAGAAAAGCGCGAATCGTCTTTTACTAACACAAAATCAGCTAAAGCAGCCCCAAGGGTGGCGCCATTGGATTTGAACTTCCCCTTTATAGTGCCGTCGTACGTGGTTTACGTGTCTGCGTTCTGACGCGATTGGTTTTTAAACTGATGGTGTGTAGGCACATCAGACCATCAGTCAGCTTCATCGGTTAACCGATGAAAACGGTCCTTTGGACCGTTCTCGTCGGATGGACTGATCGTGTGTACGCGGCCTTATATATCTTTTGATGTATTCTTATATATCTCCAGAGATACTGGGAGGAGATGGTGGGCACACTTAATGGGCTTTTGGATGAAGATATCTCTGTTGAACCATTTACATGCCTATTGGGCTACCTTGACTTCTCTTTTTATACTCCCCCTACGTCGCATACTATCTTGTGTGCTCTTTTTGAAGCCCCCAAGGAATTGCCCTTAAGTGGACATCTCCATAGCCTCCTACTTTATCTGATTGAATTTTTGACCTCAATAGGCTGATTTCTTTTGAAAAACACACATTTTTTAAGAAACTCAATGAGGAAGTTTGATGCTATCTAGTCACAAGTCCCCGTTATTGGACTAGGCCAGTTTGAATTATAAATAGCCTTGTCTATATAAGATATTATATCAGTGGGGGTTGTTTTGTTTTTTTTGGTCATACTTTTTTTGATAGTCATACATAGTTGAGCTTACTTTGTGATAATAATTTTTCGTTAATATGTATTTCTTTTTTTTTTTTTAAGTAATATGTGATGTGTTTTGTATGTTATGTTTGTATTTTTCAAGATTGAAAATTCATTAAATAAAACGTGATTAAAAAAAAAAAATGGCATAGCAATAATGCATGACAGAGAATGTTTACTGTCAAGGCCATCTTAAAAAAAAAACAAAAGGAAAGGAACAAAAAAAAGGAAGAAAGAAACAGGAAAGGAAAAGAAAAAAAAAGAGGCATCTGACAGGGAAGGGTCAACAAGACATCCAAAATTAAAATGCCAATATCAATTTACTCAAAGAAGGTAATAGCAGGGGGAAGCTGAAAACTCCACCCACGGTGTACAAGTGCCCCTAAATTTAGAGTGTACCCCTATTAGCTACCCCTATCAGCTCCTCCATCGGAATAATATAGTTCAATTCTATAACCCCTATTGTAGGGATTGTGGGGGATTTCCATTATCTTGGAATCAACGTTTTTACTGCTGTCAGCCATAGGCGTGCACACAGGGTGTGCCGGGTGTGCCTGGGCACACCCTAATCACCCCATGTGAATTCAAATTATCCAGGGTTGGCACCAGGTGGGTGGTTGGGGGATGCCAGTGGCCAGTGTAAATGCCCCTATTATATTAAAGGCTAGGTTCAACGTTAGGAACACATTACACTCGTATTTGGGGTGTAGCGTAATATGCACCCAATCAACTGTCTCCCACCACCAGAGCCAGCTCCCTGTGACAGCAGGTGACATTCATGTGTGTTTGAGTTTTGGCTTGCACACCCTAATGCAATAGACTGCGCACACCTATGCTGTCAGCATGAACCTGAATACCAATACAGTGAGTTATTTTACCACTATACAGTCTTGTGTCTATTTCCTAATACTAATTCATAGTCGAGTTAAAGGTATCCACACTTGTGTTTCTATAGTGCAGTGGTCTCCAAACTGTGGCTCTGGGGCTACCCTTTGCCTGCCTTTATCCGACCCTTGGCACACTACTCCTCCCACTGATACGAGACACTATTCTGCCAGCCAACACCAACAATGAAGCACAATGGGGTAGATTCAGAGAGCAATTACGCCGGCGTATCCATAGATACGCCGCGTAATTGCTAAAAATTCTGTATTCAGAAAGCTAGATACGCCGACTTTAGCCTAAGATACGACTGGCATAAGTCTCTTACACCGTCGTATCTTAGGGTGCATTCTCACGCTGGCCGCTAGGTGGCGCTTCCGTAGTTGTCAGCGTACAGTATGCAAATACATACTTACGCCGATTCACGACCGTACGTGGGCACGGCGGTAGTTTTTTACCGCGTTTGCGTACGCCGTTTTCGTCGTAAGGCTGCTCCTGCTATTAGGAGGCGCAGCCAATGTTAAGTATGGACGTCGTTCCCGCGTCGCGATTTGAAAATTTTACGTCGTTTGCGTAAGTCGTCCGTGAATGGCGCTGGACGCCATTTACGTTCATGTCGATACCAATGACGTCCTTGCGACTTCAATTGCCGCAATGCACGTCGGGAAATTTTATGCCATAAAAATACCCCCTATTTTGTAAACGCTATAACTTTTGCGCAAACCAATCAATAAACGCTTATTGCGATTTTTTTTATGAAAAATATGTAGAATAATACGTATCGGCCTAAACTGAGGAAAACATTTTTTTTTATATATTTTTGGAGGATATTTATTATAGCAAAAAGTAAAAAATATAAAAAAAAATTTAAATTGTCGCTCTATTTTTGTTTATAGCGCAAGAACTAAAAACCGCAGAGGTGATCAAATACCACCAAAAGAAAGCTCTATTTGTGGGGAAAAAAGGACGTCAATTTTGTTTGGGAGCCACATCGCACGACCGCGCAATTGTCAGTTAAAGCGACGCAGTGACGAATCGCAAAAAGTGCTCTGGTCTTTGACCAGCAATATGGTCCGGGGGTTAAGTGGCTAAACAGCCTTGCAGGATTCAAATGTAATTTTTGTATGTGTGCGCTGTAATCTGATTTTCTGTTTGTATGGTCTTATAGCTGCATCATTTTTAATGTAATGCATTTTAGGGTGTGCCCCCCAAGTCTGATTTTGTTTGTATATTGTATGGGTCCTAAGCAGATCCCTTGGGCTGGAGCACCCCATCCCCCCCGCCATTCGCTCTTATTAACCACTTGGGATCCGCCTGCCGTCAATTGACGGCTACAGCGCGGATCCCAAAAGCCAACAGGACGTCAATTGACGTCCGCCCCTTTGGGCGGTCCCCGCGCGCGCTCCAGAGCGCGCAGCGGGGAAAATCTGTGTTGGCCGTGTCCCTTGGACACAGCCAATTACAGATCGCCGCGAACGGCCAATCAGAGTGGCCGTTTGCGATGCGATCTGTGCAGCCAATGAGAGATGATCTCATATGTAAACATATGAGATCATCTGTCATTGCCGGCTCACACAGAGACAGCGGTGCTGTCTCTGGAGAGGAGACCGATCTGTGTCTCTTGTACATAGGGACACAGATCGGTCACCCCCCCCCCAGTCACCCCCCTCCACCTACAGTTAGAACACTTTATAGGAAACATATTTAACCCCTTCCTCACCCCCTAGTGTTAACCCCTTCAATGCCAGTCACATTTATACTGTAATTAGTGCATATTTATAGCACTGATCGCAGTATAAATGTGAATGGCGCCAAAAATGTGTCCGATGTGTCCACCATAACGTCGCAGTCCCAATAAAAATCGCAGATTGCCGCCATTTCTAGTAAAAAAAAAAAAAAATAATAATAATTCTGTCCCCTATTTTGTAAGCGCTATAACTTTTGCGCAAACCAGTCGCTTATTGCGATTTTTTTTTTTTTTTACCAAAAATATGTAGAAGAATACGTATCGGCCTAAACTGAGAACATTTTTTTTTTTTATTGGGATATTTATTATAGCAAGAAGTAAAAAATATTGTATTTTTTTAAAAATTGTCGCACTTTTTTGTTTATAGCGCAAAAAATAAAAACCGCACAGGCGATCAAATACCACCAAAAGAAAGCTCTACTTGTGGGTAAAAAAGGACGTCAATTTTGTTTGGGAGCCACGTCGCACGACCGCGCAATTGTTAGTTAAAGCGACGCAGTGCCGAAAGCTGAAATTTCACCTGGGCAGGAGGGGGGTATATGTGCCCAGTAAGCAAGTGGTTAATGTCCACCTGTTATAGGGGGAGTCATTTAATTCTCCCATATAGAGCATATTAAATACCCTGCAAGGCAAAGACATAATGAGCTAGTATGCATAGCATACTAGCTCATTATGAAGTACTTACCTGAGATCGAAGCCCCCGCAGCAGTGCTTGGTCACCTCCTCCGTCGGCGCCATCTTTGCACGATTCACTTCCGCATATCGCGGCTCCGGCGCTGTGACTAGGCGGAGCTGCGATGACGTCACTCCTGCACATGCGCACGGGTGCCGCCACTAAAGGCATGGTCGCCGTTAGTAACGGCAGGCTCAGTGCGCATGCGCCGTAGACATTGGTGTCTTTCTTTTGCAAATATCTCCTAAACCGTGTAGGTTTAGGAGATATTTGTTGCACCTACAGATAAGCCTTAATGTAGGATTAAATGTAGGTTAAAGTGGCCTGTAAGGGTTTACAACCACTTTAAGTACTGTGTGGCCATATTGTGTGACCAAATCCCCATATCTTTTGCTGATTTGCTGAATATGTTTAGGTGTTTTAAATAGCCCTGCATGATTTAAATGTCATTTTTGTATGTGTGCAGTGTAATCTTTTTTTCTTCTTCAGGTTGTCAGGTGTGTCACATGACCTGTCATGCTGCAATAAATCCAGTACTAACTTCCACGTGCATGCAATCAGCATTTCAAATGAAACTCATGCTTTATTATGCAACAAGTCATGTGTTGGGGAATTCCCATCAGCTGCAGTACAAGCAAAAGATACAAATGTTCCAACATTTACTGTGGGAAGTAAAATCAAGCAAAGTGTCTGGTTTCTGGGTAATTTGTTCGACATTGGGCCAGTAGTGTAAGGCCCCTTTCACATGTGCGGACCGTTCGTCCGTTTTTTACAAGTCCGTTTACGGACTTGTAATGCTTCCCTATGGGATTGCAGACGTTAGCGGATGATGCATCCGCTAACGTCCGCAAAGATCCGCGTCCGTAAAGATCCGGTTTTTCGGACGGAAGAAAACCCTATTTTTCTTCCGTCCGGCGGATCGGATGAATACAGACAGACGGTCCGTATTCATCCGATTCCCCATAGGGGAGAGCGGAGGAAAGACAGGGCGGTCTCTGCACAGTGTGCGGGGACCACCCTGTCCGCCGACAGCTCAGCGGGGATTACGGATGATTCCCCGCTGAGCCGACGGACACACACGGAGCGGACACAAAAACGGTCCGCTCCGTGTGAAAGGACCCTTACGGTGTACCAGCTGCAAAGCAATTTTTGTTAAGAAAAGTCAGAAATGGTTTGCCCTTTATTTTCTGTTCTGTAGACACAATAAGAAGCCGGAGGAAATCTCTCCAAAGTAAAGGAAATCAACTCTTATGCCTTGTACACACGATCGGAATTTCCGACCATGTGTAGGCCCCATCGGACTTTTTTCAGTGTTAGCTGGGATTTTTTCTTCATTTTTCTTTAGCGTTTTTTTAGGTAAAAAAATGCACGTTGAACGCGATTTTCAGGTGTTTAGAAAAAAACACAGTGGGGGAGATTCACATAGGTTAGCGGATCTTTAGATCCGCGTAATCTATCTGATTTAAGATCCGCCGCCGCAAGTTTTTGAGGCAAGTGGGCAATTCACAAAGCACTTACCTCAAAACTTGCGGCGGCGTATCGTAAATCCCCCGGCGGAATTCAAATTCCACGGCTAGGGGGAGTGTACTATTCAAATCAGGCGCGTTCCCGCACCGATCGAACAGCGCATGCGCCGTACGCAAATTTACCCAGTGTGCATTGCGCTAAATGACGTCGCAAGGACGTCATTGGTTTTCGACGTTTATGCAAATGGCGTCCAGCCCCATTCACGGACCAGTTCCGCAAACGACGTAAAATTTTTAAATCGCGACGCGGGAACGACGGGCATACTTGACATTGGTTGCGCCTCATAGACCCAGGGGTAACTATCCACCGGAAAAAGCCGAACCCAAACGACGTAAAAAAAAAGCGCCGGGCGATCGTTCGTTTCTGAATCGGCGTATCTCCTTATTTGCATATTCGTCGCGTAAATAAACCGAAATGCCACCTAGCGGCCGGCCTGGAATTGCAGCCTAAGATCCGACGGTGTAAAACAATTACACCTGTCCGATCTTAAGGATATCTATGCGTAACTGATTCTATGAATCAGTCGCATAGATACGACCGGCAGAACTCAGAGAGACGAAGGTGTATCAGGAGATACACCGTCGTATCTCTTGTGAATCTGGCCCAGAAACTCCACTGCTCATTAAAGCTGAAAAACGTCCATGTGTGCATGGACACATAGGATAACATAGAGTGGCGTTTATGGGCTTTTAAAAAAAAACGCCCAAACTCCAATAAACTGCAGTTTATCAGCTCCAGTGTGCATGGAGCCTAAGGCCCCGTACACACGTCCGAGGAACTCGACGGGCAAAACACATCGTTTTGTCCGTTGAGTTCCTTGTGAAGCCGCTGAGGAGCTCGGCGAGCCAAAATTTCCCATTGAACAACGAGGAAATAGAGAACATGTTCTCTATTTCCTCGCCGAGGTCCTCGTCGGCTTCCTCGGCCGAAAGTGTACACACGGCTGGGTTTCTCGGCAGAATTCAGCTCTGAACCGAGTTTCTGGCTGAATTCTGCCGAGAAACTCGGTCGTGTGTACGGGGCCTCAGACAGGTGTCACCGGAACAAGTGGAAGATTTCCCTACTAGCCCTATTTTTGTGACAGTGCAAAATTTGGGGTTTTTCTTTATTTTTCAGTCTAAGTGATAATGGTCATCGGAACCAACAGAGAGGGTGTATTTCCCCTTGGAGGACAAAATGCAGTAAAAATATGACACAGGTTCTACACCCCTCACCACTCAAAATCAAAAAATAATAATTTTGGGCCAGATTCACAAAGAGATACGACGGTGTATCTACAGATATCTACAGATACACCATCGTATCTCTGACTTACACTGGTCCTATCTATGCGCCTGATTCATAGAATCAGATACGCATAGATAGGGCTAGATCCGACAGTGTTACACTGTGTTACACTGTCGGATCTTTTTTTAAATTTAAAAATGGCGCCGGGGGCGTTCCCGCTGATTTACGATAAATAATATGTAAATCAGCGAGATACGCAAATTCACGAACGTACGCGGACCCGTCGCATTGTTTTTACGTCGTTTCCGTAGCGGTTTTCCGTCGTATACTTACCCTTTCTTTTATCAGGCGCAGCCAATGTTAAGTATAGCCGGCGTTCCCGCGTCGAATTTGAATTTTCCTACGTTGTTTGCGTACGCCGATTCACGAACACGCGCGTCGCAAGTCCCGCTCACGTCGCAACCACTGACGTCCTAGTGACGTCAGTGGGAGCAATGCACGCCGGGGAAATTCCCCGGACGACGCATGCGCATTTAAATCGGCGCGGGAACGCGCCTGATTTAAATATGACACTCCCCTAGCCGCGGAATTTGAATTCCGCTGGGGGATTTAGGATCCGCCGTCGCAAGTTTGGAGGTAAGTGGTTTGTGAATTAGCCACTTGCCTCCTAAACTTGCGGGAGCGGATCTTAATTCACGTAGATCGAGCGGATCTATAGATCCGCTGAGCTACGTGAATCTGGCCCTTTGTCTTTAAATATACTTTGGGCCAGATTCTCAAAGGAGATACGACGGCGTATCTCCAGATACGCCGTCGTATCTCTGAGTCCGGCCGGTCGTATCTATGCGCCTGATTCTTAGAATCAGTTACGCATAGATTTCTATTAGATCTGACCGGCGTAAGTCTCTTACGCCATCGGATCTTAACTGCATATTTACGCTGGCCGCTAGGGGCGTGTACGCTGATTTACGCCTAGAAATATGTAAATCAGCTAGATATGCAAATTCACGAACGTACGCCCGGCCGACGCAGTACAGTTACGCCGTTTACGTTAGTTTTTTCCCGGCGTAAAGTTACCCCTGCTATATGAGGCGTACATGCGGCGTACCAATGTTAAGTATGGACGTCGTTCCCGCATCGAATTTTGAATATTTTACGTTGTTTGCGTAAGTCGTCTGTGAATGGGGCTGGACGTCATTTACGTTCACGTCAAAACCAATACGTCCTTGCGGCGTACTTTGGAGCAATGCACACTGGGATATTCCACGGACGGCGCATGCGCCGTTCGTGAAAAACGTCAATCACTTTGGGTCACAAGTTATTTACATAAAACACGCCCCCCTGTTCCAAATTTGAATTAGGCGGGCTTACACTGGCCTATTTACGCTACGCCACCGCAACTTACGGAGCAAGTGCTTTGAGAATACAGCACTTGCCCGTCTAAGTTGCGGAGGCGTAACGTAAATAGGATACGTTACGCCCGCACAAAGATACGCCGATCTACGAGAATCTGGCCCAATGTTTAAAGGGTAACTCCACTTTTGTGGGGGAAAAATATAGCTAATAAAAATTTAGCAATCACCGTACTGGTACTGTAAATCGTGCACTAGCATTTGTGGGCTCCGATTGGTCAGCGGGGGGAAAAAATCAGCGTGTCCGGCGGACTCGATGTCCACCTGCCGGTCCCCCCCACGCTCGCGGCTGAGAAAGGGTTAAAACCACCCACAATGCGCTGCTGAAGCAGCGCATTGCGAGCGGTATAGCCGCGCTGTCCCATTGATTTCAATGGGCAGCAGCGGTGGAGGAGCAGTAAACACACCGCTCCTTCACCGCTCCAAAGATGCGGCTAGCAGGACTTTTTTTACCGTGTGCCCGCAGGCTTTCACACTGGAATGAATGGTGCAGCTGTTTAAGGGTGTTTTGCAGGCGCTGTTTTTTAGGCTATAGCGCATGCAAAACGCTCCAGTGTGAAAGGGGTCTTACATTAAGTCATATTGAGTTTGTGTATTCAACTGCATAACAACATCAGATAAATTTTTACGTTGTTTGCGTAAGTCGTCCGCGAATCGGGAGTTATGTCGTTTACGTCCACGTCGAAATCAATAGGCCCGTATGGCGTACTTAGCCGCAATGCGCACTGGGAAATGTAGGCGCCCGGCGCATGCGCAGTAGCCAAAAAACGTCAAAAACGTGAGGTCAAGCCTCATTACCATTAAGCACGCCCCCCTCCAACCCATTTGAATTAGGCGCCCTTACGCCCGCCGCGTTTACACTACGCCGCCCTAAGTAAGGAGGTAAGTGCTTTGAGAATCATGTACTTGCCTCTCTTACTTAAGGCGGAGTAGTGTAAACACGCTAGGCTACGCCGCCGCAAATTAGCGCGCCCCTACCTGAATCTACCCATTTGTGATAATAAAATATGGGGGAGTGATGGTATAGGGATCGTAGTTAGTGTTGATGATTGGAAGAGTGTCCCATGGGGACATCACACACATAGGGGGTCACCGAGGATAGCTGAGCATACAGTCCCTTATTGGTAGTTGACTCACTCGTTCACTTCACTGGCTTTTCTCAGAAACTTACCTCATCTTCTGACATGATCAGTGCACATCAGTGCCCCTATCTACCTTTATAGGATCCAGCCTCACATCTTATCATAACGTATTATCTTTCATAAGATGCGTGTCATCCCAGAGAAGAGCGATTGAGCAACTGCTTCATATTAAATGATAATAGAGAAGCATAAGAGGAAGAACTTACATCATCACATATATTTAAAGTGGAGCTGTCCAGCATTACATCCCACTGGCAGAGAAAACACTGACCGTTTCATTAAATAAAAGGAGACAAAGGTTATTTTATGCTGACCGCGCTATTTCTGTATGTATTCAAAAGAAGAAGTCCTATACTCATTTTAAACCTTAAACTGTGTGTATAGTAAAAAGAACATGTGAGTATGAATGGTCAGATAGTCATCAGTTGCTCCAGACAAGTAAATATAGCTCTCGATTTAATAATACTTTTTTACTTTGGAATTAAATTTGGCCTTGATATCAGCCTGTTGCAGTCCTTTGTAAAGCAGATCTCAGACGAGCAGAAGGAGAAACAGCACAAAGAAACATGCTGGGGTAGATTCACGTAGAATGGCGTATCTTTGTGCGGGCGTAACGTATCCTATGTACGTTACGCCTCCGCAACTTTTACAGGCAAGAGAAAAGGTAACCGCTCAAGAGAGCCAGAGAATCAGTCTCCTGGGATCCGAACCAAGGGTGCATATGAATAAGCACTGAGACACAGTGCGAAACGCGTCAGCTTTTTTGTTCTGTTTTTGGCCGTGGCATGTAATTTTGTGATCCATATTTTATTAAAGGAACAAGTTTTTTGGAGTGCGGCTGTCCCAGCCCTTTCTTTTATTCAAATTTGCAACTTTTACAGGCAAGTGCCATATTCTCAAAAGAAAGTTGCGGCGGCGTAGCGTAAATAGGCCGGCGTAAGCCCGCCTAATTGAAATTGTGAAGAGGTGGGCGTGTGTTATGTAAATTATCCATGACCTGACGTGATTGGCGTTTTTCACGAACGGCGCATGCGCTGTCCGTGGAATATCCCGGTGTGCATTGCCCCAAAGTACGCCACAAGGACGTATTGGTCACCACGACAAGGAGTAGGGCTCCTGTATGCCGGCCGGCAATTTACCTTTTATGCTGATTTTAAACGCTCGTTTGTGAGTATAATTTTACCTTTTTTTAAATAAAAGTGTATGTCACAGAGTCACGCTATGTGCGCCTGTCTTTTTTCATTTACATTCTAACGGTGGTGCTGAGACATCACGCTCAGGGGACGGAGAGCTTCCTGGTGAAAAATCCGAGGATTAAAGGCCTAGGCTGGGCTATAGCCACCTGCCCCAAACCGCTTGCCTTCCGGTAAGCGGCTTTCCATTTTCCGGTGGAGGGTCACTTTATGCATATGTGTCACTGGGTGGTGTGGAACGTAGGATCTACCATTATAAGGACTGTATCAGAATATCTGTGAACATATATGTGCCATCTGATCAACCACGGACTCATTACATCTTTATTGAGTGTGATCTAACAGACTTTTGTGGCGCGGCTTTTTCTTTTGTTTATTTGCTTTGTGTTTTCGCATGCCAGCTGCTGCCGGGGATTGGAGGGTTGGGGGGGGACACCAGCGCGGTTTTTTGTTGTTTTTGATTTTTGTATTGGTTTTGACGTGAACATAAATGACGTCCAGCCCCATTCACAGACGACTTACGCAAACAACGTAAATTTTTCAAAATTCGACGCGAGAACGACGTCCATACTTAACATTGGTATGCCGCATGTACACCACCATATAGCAGGGGTAACTTTACGCCGGGAAAAGCCTAACGTAAACGGCGTAACTGTACTGCGTCGGCCGGGCGTACGTTCGTGAATTCGCGTATCTAGCTGATTTACATATTCTAGGCGTAAATCAGCGTACACGCCCCTAGCGGCCAGCGTAAATATGCAGTTAAGATCCGACGGCGTAGGAGACTTACACCGGTCGGATCTAATAGAAATCTATGCGTGACTGATTCTATGAATCAGGCGCATAGATACGACGGCTCTGACTCAGAGATACGACGGCGTATCTGGAGATACGCCGTCGTATCTCCTTTGTGAATCTGGGCCGCTGTGTTTATGTACTCAGACATAGGAGCATGCTGATGGGAAGAGAGAGAATAGGGAAGAGAGCAGTGGCGGCTGGTGCTCAACATTTTTGAGGGGGCGCAAACAAACGGAAAAAAAAACAATTGCAGCCTCATTGTGCCCATCGAATGCAGCCACTGTGCCCATCAAATGCAGCCACTGTGCCCATCAATTGTCGCCACTGTGCCATCAATTGTCGCCACTGTGCCATCAATTGTCGCCACTGTGCCATGCCATCAAACGCAGCCACTGTGCCATCATTTATTTCCACTGCGCCCATCAATTGTCACCACTGTGCCATGCCTTCAAATGCAGCCACTGTGCCATCATTTATTGCCACTGTGCCCATCAATTGTCACCACTGTTCCATGCCATCAAACGCAGCCACTGTGCCATCAATTGTCACCACTGTGCCATGCTTGAGATGCAAAGCTGTACAATAACTCATGGCACGGTTTATAAAATATTGTCAGTCAAATAAATGCTGAATGACAGAAAGATGTCACATACAAGAAGAACAAGCAAAATAAGTTTCATCTGAAATCATATATGATGCCATCAAAAGTTCCTGTATGTGTAATTTGTATTCCTCACATCTATCATCCAAATTTCCCTTGTTCTGTTTGTATCATCAAGAGTGCAAGGAAGTCTGTATATTTATTTCAAGAGTCATGTAATATCCTGCTCATATGCACAGATCAGCTATAACAATATGACAACACACCTAATATTGAGTAGGTCCCCCATTTTCTGCCAATACAGCCGTGACCTATCGAGGCATGGACTTCACTAGACAAAGCGTTACACTGCCCCTGCCAGCTGCCTTCTTCCCATCTTCATATATTGCATCCTGTTGCTATCTCTCACCCAGATATGCAAAGCACACGCACCCGACCATCCACAAGAAAAACGTGATTCCTCAGACCAGGCAGTGGCGTCACTAGGGTTGGTGTCACCCGGTGCGGTAAAACATGGTGTCACCCCCCCTCTGTCTAGGCTGCCCAGCACCAAGCAGGCAGCGCACGGGCACGGGGCGCACCCAAAACCAACCCCTGTAAATGATAGTATAGGGCAGTATAGTGGCAGGTTAGGGTAGTATAGAGTGGTATAGTGGCAGGTTGGTGTAGTGGGTGGTATAGGACAGGTTAAGGTGGTTTAGGGCATTTTGGGGTGATATAGGGTAGTTTGGGGTGGTATAGGGAAAGTTAGGGTTGCATAGGGCAGGTTGGGGTGGTATAGGGCAAGTTAGGGTGGTACAGGGCAGGTTGGGGTGGTATAGTGCAAGTTAGGGTGGCATAGGGCAAGTTGGGATGGAATGGGAAAGGTTGGGGTGGTACAGGGCAAGTTAGGGTGGCATTGGGCAGGTTGGGGTGGTATAAGGCAAGTTTTGGTGGCATAGAGCAGATTGGGGTGGTACAGGGCAAGTTAGGGTGGCACAGGGCAAGTTGGGGTGGCATGGGAAAGTTTAGGGTGGTACAGGGCAGGCTGGGGTGGTACAGGGCTGGCTGTGGTGGCACAGGGCAGGCTGGGTGGTACAGGGCAGGCTGGGGTGGTACAGGGCAGGCTGGGGTGGTACAGGGCTGTTTGGGGGTGTACAGGGCAGGCTGGGGTGGTACAGGGCAGGCTGGGGTGGTACAGGGCAGGCTGGGTGATACAGGGCAGGCTGGGGTGGTACAGGGCAGGCTGGGGTGGCACAGAGCAGGCTGGGGTGGTACAGGGCAGGCTGGGATTGCACAGGGCAGGCTGGGCATGTCAGCTAAAAAAAAAAAAATGGGATGTTGTCACCCCTCTAGCGGGTGTCACCCGTTGTGGACCGCACCCCCCGCACCCCCCTAGCAACGCCTCTGAGACCAGGCCACCTTCTTTCATTGCTCCATGGTCCAGTTTTGATGCTCACGTTTCTATTATAGGTGCTTTTGATTGTAGATATATGAGCCAACATTGGCACCCTAACTGGTCTGCTGCTAAGCAGCCCCATACTTAACCACTTTACGACCACCCAATAGCAGATTTAATGTTACAGGGCTGCCGCTCTGTGCAGAAGCACTTATATATACAGGATTCTGCACTTCCAGGGTTTTGGGTGTGATTGCACACTGCCACCGGCTCACTCCCGCTATGATTTTACACAGCGGGAGCTGATGAGCGGGTCCTGTGTACCGGATGTCCGCCAAGACCAGCCGACATGATGCCTGCTGGGAACCGCCGACATGATGTCCGCTGGGACCCGCCAATCGTTCAGTACACTTACAGAATGTCAGTCTGCCTATGTAAACAAAGCAGACTGTCATTCTGTGAGTACAGAAGACACGGATCCTGTGTATCTGTGAAGCAGGAACACCGATTCATCTCTTGGTAGAACACGGAACCTCCTCCACAGTTAGCAAGCACTCCTTAGGCACACATTTAACCCTTTGATCGCCCCTGATGTTAACCCCTTCCCTGTCAGTGTTATTAGTACAGTGACAGTGCATATTTTTAGTGGCGGGGCAGAGCAGTGACAGACACAGAGAGTGCGCTGACGGGCAGGAAGGAGGGGGCGAGGGGAGTGAGAGGAGAGCAGAGCAGTGTATGACGGAGCGACGTACTCTGACCACGGTGGTCAGGGTTGAGTAGCCCTGGTTAACGTGGTCAGCGCAGAGAGGGCATACAGGAAGTGGCAGGTTCAGGGAGTTTTTTTTTACAGTTTAGAGGGGGGCAGATAACACAGCACTGTGCTGTTTAATCTGCTTTAAAGGACCAGGTTGTGTATTTTTTTTTGGGGGGGGGGGGGTTAACAAACACTTTAATAAAAGGCAATCGTTGTTGCCTACAAAAACTCTGTATGTTGTGCAGCATGCTGCAGTTTAATGTCAACCTTTTCATGCATTGTTCTGGTCACACATCTGTGTAATGGAGATGAGAGGGAGGAGATTTGCTTATAGTCCAAATCAAGAAAGTGTCCTAGGGTGGCAATGTCCTAGGGACCTATAAGAAATTATACACGGCTCAGCTGTAATAAAGGATGAAAGAAAATCCCTTTTTTAAGCTTATAGTTTATTTTTGGTCTTTTCTATAATTTCCTTCTTCCTTTCCAGCCATGCAAAGTTAGTATGCATTTTAAATAGCTCATTGTATCCTGGTTAAGTATTTTCTGCTACATAAAAACTCTAAAAATACTCTGGTATGTCTCTCAATGGAAATTCCTTTCGTGAATTTTTGCTGAATATTTCCCATATTGATATTACCGGTTTTCTAAGTCTTTGTCTTGTCATGTTTCCCCAAGGTTGGCTCGTTGTAACTTCCTGGACTTTCTGTCAGTGAGGCCCCGTACACACGACAGAGTTTCTCGGCAGAATTCAGCGAGAAACTCGGTCAGAGCCGGATTCTGCCGAGAAACTCTGTCGTGTGTACACTTTCGGCCCGATGGAGCCGCCGAGGAACCCGTCGAGAAAATAGAGAACATGTTCTCTATTTTCTCGTTGTTCTATGGGAGAACTCGGCCCGCCGAGCTCCTCGGCGGCTTCAGGGCTGAACTCGCCGAGGAACTCGATGTGTTTGGCACGTCGAGTTCCTCGGTCGTGTGTACGCGGCCTCATGCTATGATATTGTAAACAACCCTCAGAAATTACAAATGACGAGCCTTGAGTCTATGATAAGGAATTTTTAAATTATGCTACAAGAAAAAGTGTAATATAGATGGAAAGTCTGTAATTCAGAAGGGAATTCCAGTGTGTACACTGTTGCACAACACAATAGTGGAAAATCGATCACTTTGTATAATATCTTTAACCAGTTGCTTATTGGGCAGTGTGGGCACTTATACCCCCTTCCTGCCCAGACCAATTTTCAGCTCTCACACTTAGAATGACAATTGCCCAGTCATGCAACATTGTACCCAAATTACATTTTTACAATTTTTTCACACAAATAGAGCTTTCTTTTGGTGGTATTTATTCATCACTGTTTTTTTTTTTTTTGCTAAAAAAAAACAAAAAAAGACCAACATGTTTGAAAAAATAGACACTGTAATGACTATGCTATATTGTCAGTAAGGGGCAGGGTGTGTGTCTTCCAGCTGCTGGTGGGTACCCAGCTGAGTGGATGATTGTCAGATCTCATCAAGGTTTTTCCTTCAGCCAGTGGAAGGATATTACAACGAATTACCAGTATTTGGGCTAGATTGTGTACCTCAAGCATTTATGATCTCCTTAACACGAGATCTATTTGTTTGGTAAGCTGCAGTATTATCATTGGTGGAGGAATTTCTTCTTTCTCTCAATCTGAGAGGAGCACTTTTTCCGGAGGTGTTTTGCATGTTCACGCACATTAATACTGGATAGGGTCTTTTTTAGAGAAACCCTAACCTTAACTGATTGGACTTTTATTACAGTTTGAACATTATAATTTTCACTTTTTTTGTGTTTACCGTGTCACAATATGTCTATTATGAGACCCACATAGTTTCATTACTAGTGGAGTTCTCCTTTTTTATTTGACACTACATTTATCAATATTAATTGTCATTGCATTGTGTTGCACTTCTTTATTCATTATTTTGTGTTTTTTACACAATTTTTTTTGTTCACTAGAACAAGAAAATTTAAAGCGGGAGTTCACACGAAAAACTATTTTTAACATTAGATTGAGGCTCATTTTGTCAAGGGGAATCAGGTGTTTTTTTTTAAATCGAAGCAGTACTTACCGTTTTAGAGAACGATCTTCTCCGCCGCTTCCGGGTATGGTCTTCGGGACTGGGCGTTCCTGTTTGATTGACAGGCTTCCGACGGTCGCATACATCGCGTCACGAGTAGCCGAAAGAAGCCGAACATTGGTGCGGCTCTATACGGCGCCTGCGCACCGACGTTCGGCTACTTTCGGAAAATCATGATGCGCAGTATGCGACCGTCGGAAGCCTGTCAGCCCATACCCGGAAGCGGCGGAGAAGATCTATCTCTAAAACGGTAAGTACTGCTTCGATTTAAAAAAAAACACCCGATTCCCCTTGACAAAATGAGCCTCAATCTAATGTTAAAAATTTAGTTTTTGGGTGAACCTCCACTTTAATTCTGGGTGTATTTAGATATTATTCAGATTATGCAGCGCAGCTATTTTCTCTTCTCTATTGTATTTATTGTGTATATCTCACTTTATTAGCCGCAGCAGCAGCCCATCAGTTTAACCAATTATATTATCAGACAGCGCAGTATTTCCCATTTCACTTTAATGACTATGTCTTAGCAACTTAGAATAGAGTTCTACAAAACTAGACTAACGTGAGCCTAGTAATCCACACAATGAGAAATGAGCTGTTGCATTTGGAAATTTGTGACAGCAATTAGAATCAATCCTGCAATAACTGATCTGCAAATAGTATTGTGTAACAACTTGAGAGTGCACTCTATATACAAATAACTATGGTATAGTATAAGGCTTCATAAAGAGGTACCTCTTGCTATGGACAACAGGTGTGTTTACTGTGAAGTAGTGAGCAGCACTTAGCTCTAGTTCTTCAGCTGGCTAGTGTCAGGGCCCAGTCTTTACAGTGGTGCACAGTGTAATAAGTACAGTCTTGGTAAAGTCTGCATGCATTTAGTAAGGCTGCTATTTAGAAACCCAGTCCCTAAGTACTCAGTCCCTGCCAGCAGCAATAGGTCCATGGCACCAGTTCCCTCTCACCCCTCTTACCGGTAGTAAAAGGGAGGAAAGGTCCACTTTATTTCTCATACAAAATTTCAAGTGTAATAAGAAAAAAGAAGTCGCGCTAGTTCAAAAATAAAAAAAAAAAAATGGTGAAAGACCAGTGACTAATAAAACCAAATAATTAAATATATGGTGATGAGCACCATTAATGAAAAAGTGCAAATTATATATAGCCAACAATTGACACAAATGTATCTATATTAATAAGAACACATTAATAGTCCAAGTGAGCCAAGAGGTTAAAGTAGTCCACGCTCTGACGTTGCCGCGTTTACCAGGTGTAAGGATCCGGATATCCGGACGCACGCCTATACACAGTCCGGCCGGCTGTGTTTTTTATCTTGTACTCAATTTTATGTCCGCTTGATGCCTATTCTTTCTTTGGAAATAGCCTGGATTTTATTGGTGAATATCAATTTATGGATACCGCTGGTTGAAGATTATCCTGTATGTTGCTGCTGGATTTGATTTCATGCCTAATTTTTACTGAATTCTGGTAAGAGTCAGTACTATCTGTGGTGGAGGTCTCCTGTTGGTCTAAACACAGCGTGGTTGCTATCACTGTTACCCGAAAGATTCCTTTCCATCACACACCTGTGGACTACTTTAACCTCTTGGCTCACTTGGACTATTAATGTGTTCTTATTAATATAGATACATTTGTGTCAATTGTTGGCTATATATAATTTGCACTTTTTCATTAATGGTGCTCATCACCATATATTTAATTATTTGGTTTTATTAGTCACTGGTCTTTCACCATTTTTTTTTTTTTTTTTTTGAACTAGCGCGACTTCTTTTTTCTTATTATGCTTGTTTGTGCTGTATGGCACACTTAAGACGCGGCTGTTATTTATCTATTTATTTTTGCACTATATGCTGGGTCTGCGCAACAATCTTTTCTTTTTTCTAAAATTTCAAGTGTCACTGTCCAGTTGTTCTGCGATCTATGTGGTTTTACCAAAATATGACAACTAAATTATGTAATGATCCAAAAACACCTACTGTAAATTAACGTGGGGCAATGTGAAAATAATAATCAAAAAAAAATCTAAATAAAGTGAAATGAATATACCCATTTCCATAATTATAGTATAAAAAAAGTAAAGGATACCATAAAAAAACACAAATACATATGAATCTAAGTCAGAAAAAAATACATAGGCCACGGATTCACATACATTGGCGCATATTTATGCCGGCGTAGCGTATCCAATATACGCTACGCCGACGTAGCGCAGAGAGGCAAGCACCGAATTCACAAAGCACTTGCCTCCCAAACTGCGCTGGGTTCCCTCGGCGCAAGTCGGCGTAGGTGGAAGTGGGCGTGAGCCATGCTAATGAGCCGTGACCCCATGCAAATGATGGGCCGAGTGCCATACAAGTACTTAAAACGAACAGCGTCGGAACTACTCCCTAAGATACGACGGATCACAGCCTACGATTTGAAAGTAACCTACGCCCAGCCCTATTCACGTACTACGTAAACGACGTAAAATATGAGCATGACCGTAAGTGCTTTGTGAATCCGGGCCATAGAAAATAAAGATAGACTAAACGACAAGGAAAAAAATATACATAAAAAGAAGCAAATATAGTATACTAAAGATAGTAATTAAAAAACAAAAAAAGAAAGACAAATCTGTAAAAAATCTATGTCACATCAATAAAAGCATAAATTACAAATATGGGTTACATTGCTTTGTATAATTTATTATCTCATTGTTTGGTTAAGATAATAAAGATTACAGAGCTGTTGCATAAGTCTGCCTTTGAGGACATGTCTGTACTAGCACAGAGTTTCTTCTCTGATTTATTACATTTTTAATAACGGGGCTTTCTGACCTGAGTGTGTTTATTTTTCACAAATTATGGTATTTTTTCTGTTTGTTTTAGATAGAGTGGAGATGGATTGAAAGACCTGTCAGGTTTTATAACTGTCTGTGCTCCCATTAGAGACAATTACCCTCTATTTGTCCTGTTTATCATTAAAAGTGAAAGTAAAAGAAAATCCCACATTTTGGGTTGTCCACAGAAAAGTAATAGAGGGGAAACCTGCCAATGGGGACAATAGTTCTGGTGACCTGGGGGGTCCCCAAGAAATTCCCCTATTTTGAAGGGATTTCATTTCACTTCCTGTTTGGCTATGGGACAGGAAGTGAAAGAAAATCTCAGAAATGACAGGTGTCTTGATAACCCTCCCCTGCTCTATCCAAAATGAAAAAAAAAAAAAGTTTTGCCTATAGTTCTACTTTAACCACTTAACCCCCAGACCATATTGCTGGTCCTTGACCAGAGCACTTTTTGCGATTCGGCACTGCGTTGCTTTAACTGACAATTGCGCGGTCGTGCGACGTGGCTCCCAAACAAAATTGGCGTCCTTTTTTTCCCCACAAATAGAGCTTTCTTTTGGTGGTATTTGATCACCTCTGCGGTTTTTAGTTTTTGCGCCATTAAACAAAAATAGAGCGACAATTTTGAAAAAAATGAATATTTTTTACTTTTTGCTATATAAAATATCCCCCAAAAATATATAAAAAAACAATTATTTTCCTCAGTTTAGGCCGATACGTATTCTTCTACATATTTTTCGTAAAAAAAAAATCGCAATAAGCGTTTAATGATTGGTTTGCGCAAAAGTTATAGCGTGCACGCGCCCCTAGTGGCCGCTTAGCGAGGCGACGTAGAGCTACGGGCTCTCACGCAGGGGAGCCGACCTGCCGCCGTAGTTATACGGCGGCTGGTCGGCAAGTAGGTAATTATCTCTGACTCGTATTTAATAAATTCATGGTGACTGTACCTTATCTCCCAATCAAAAGACAAGTGTTTGACAAGTCTCTGCCGTGTGTTAATTTGCATTATTGTGCGTTGCATTGCGCTGAGGCAGCCCATTCATTTAGCGGAACAATTATTGTATAACAAATTAAATGGCAATTGTTTATGTGCTTTTGAACACAAGGTTATGGTTCACATCAACTTGGAGTTCCACTCGGTTTTTTTTCTGTTTATTAAAAGTCAGCAGCTACAAAAAGTGAAGCTGCTGACTTTTAATAAACACATTCATCTGTTCCACGGTCCAGCGATGTGGCCACCTGAAGCCTCACTTCTCTCCTTTTATTTCCGCGGTACTGACGCAATGTGCAATAAGTGTGGGCACCCGGCTGTGGTGCCGGGTGATTGGACTTTTATTACAGTTTGCATGTATTAAAACAATGTAAAGTACTGATTGGACTTTTATTACAGTTTGAACATTATAATTTTCACTTTTTTTGTGTTTACCGTGTCACAATATGTCTATTATGAGACCCACATAGTTTCATTACTAGTGGAGTTCTCCTTTTTTATTTGACACTACATTTATCAATATTAATTGTCATTGCATTGTGTTGCACTTCTTTATTCATTATTTTGTGTTTTTTACACAATTTTTTTTGTTCACTAGAACAAGAAAATTTAAAGCGGGAGTTCACACGAAAAACTATTTTTAACATTAGATTGAGGCTCATTTTGTCAAGGGGAATCAGGTGTTTTTTTTTAAATCGAAGCAGTACTTACCGTTTTAGAGAACGATCTTCTCCGCCGCTTCCGGGTATGGTCTTCGGGACTGGGCGTTCCTGTTTGATTGACAGGCTTCCGACGGTCGCATACATCGCGTCACGAGTAGCCGAAAGAAGCCGAACATTGGTGCGGCTCTATACGGCGCCTGCGCACCGACGTTCGGCTACTTTCGGAAAATCATGATGCGCTGTATGCGACCGTCGGAAGCCTGTCAGCCCATACCCGGAAGCGGCGGAGAAGATCTATCTCTAAAACGGTAAGTACTGCTTCGATTTAAAAAAAAACACCCGATTCCCCTTGACAAAATGAGCCTCAATCTAATGTTAAAAATTTAGTTTTTGGGTGAACCTCCACTTTAATTCTGGGTGTATTTAGATATTATTCAGATTATGCAGCGCAGCTATTTTCTCTTCTCTATTGTATTTATTGTGTATATCTCACTTTATTAGCCGCAGCAGCAGCCCATCAGTTTAACCAATTATATTATCAGACAGCGCAGTATTTCCCATTTCACTTTAATGACTATGTCTTAGCAACTTAGAATAGAGTTCTACAAAACTAGACTAACGTGAGCCTAGTAATCCACACAATGAGAAATGAGCTGTTGCATTTGGAAATTTGTGACAGCAATTAGAATCAATCCTGCAATAACTGATCTGCAAATAGTATTGTGTAACAACTTGAGAGTGCACTCTATATACAAATAACTATGGTATAGTATAAGGCTCCATAAAGAGGTACCTCTTGCTATGGACAACAGGTGTGTTTACTGTGAAGTAGTGAGCAGCACTTAGCTCTAGTTCTTCAGCTGGCTAGTGTCAGGGCCCAGTCTTTACAGTGGTGCACAGTGTAATAAGTACAGTCTTGGTAAAGTCTGCATGCATTTAGTAAGGCTGCTATTTAGAAACCCAGTCCCTAAGTACTCAGTCCCTGCCAGCAGCAATAGGTCCATGGCACCAGTTCCCTCTCACCCCTCTTACCGGTAGTAAAAGGGAGGAAAGGTCCACTTTATTTCTCATACAAAATTTCAAGTGTAATAAGAAAAAAGAAGTCGCGCTAGTTCAAAAAAAAAAAAAAAAAAAAATGGTGAAAGACCAGTGACTAATAAAACCAAATAATTAAATATATGGTGATGAGCACCATTAATGAAAAAGTGCAAATTATATATAGCCAACAATTGACACAAATGTATCTATATTAATAAGAACACATTAATAGTCCAAGTGAGCCAAGAGGTTAAAGTAGTCCACGCTCTGACGTTGCCGCGTTTACCAGGTGTAAGGATCCGGATATCCGGACGCACGCCTATACACAGTCCGGCCGGCTGTGTTTTTTATCTTGTACTCAATTTTATGTCCGCTTGATGCCTATTCTTTCTTTGGAAATAGCCTGGATTTTATTGGTGAATATCAATTTATGGATACCGCTGGTTGAAGATTATCCTGTATGTTGCTGCTGGATTTGATTTCATGCCTAATTTTTACTGAATTCTGGTAAGAGTCAGTACTATCTGTGGTGGAGGTCTCCTGTTGGTCTAAACACAGCGTGGTTGCTATCACTGTTACCCGAAAGATTCCTTTCCATCACACACCTGTGGACTACTTTAACCTCTTGGCTCACTTGGACTATTAATGTGTTCTTATTAATATAGATACATTTGTGTCAATTGTTGGCTATATATAATTTGCACTTTTTCATTATTGGTGCTCATCACCATATATTTAATTATTTGGTTTTATTAGTCACTGGTCTTTCACCATTTTTTTTTTTTTTTTTTTGAACTAGCGCGACTTCTTTTTTCTTATTATGCTTGTTTGTGCTGTATGGCACACTTAAGACGCGGCTGTTATTTATCTATTTATTTTTGCACTATATGCTGGGTCTGCGCAACAATCTTTTCTTTTTTCTAAAATTTCAAGTGTCACTGTCCAGTTGTTCTGCGATCTATGTGGTTTTACCAAAATATGACAACTAAATTATGTAATGATCCAAAAACACCTACTGTAAATTAACGTGGGGCAATGTGAAAATAATAATCAAAAAAAAATCTAAATAACGTGAAATGAATATACCCATTTCCATAATTATAGTATAAAAAAAGTAAAGGATACCATAAAAAAACACAAATACATATGAATCTAAGTCAGAAAAAAATACATAGGCCACGGATTCACATACATTGGCGCATATTTATGCCGGCGTAGCGTATCCAATATACGCTACGCCGACGTAGCGCAGAGAGGCAAGCACCGAATTCACAAAGCACTTGCCTCCCAAACTGCGCTGGGTTCCCTCGGCGCAAGCCGGCGTAGGTGGAAGTGGGCGTGAGCCATGCTAATGAGCCGTGACCCCATGCAAATGATGGGCCGAGTGCCATACAAGTACTTAAAACGAACAGCGTCGGAACTACTCCCTAAGATACGACGGATCACAGGCTACGATGTGAAAGTAACCTACGCCCAGCCCTATTCACGTACTACGTAAACGACGTAAAATATGAGCATGACCGTAAGTGCTTTGTGAATCCGGGCCATAGAAAATAAAGATAGACTAAACGACAAGGAAAAAAATATACATAAAAAGAAGCAAATATAGTATACTAAAGATAGTAATTAAAAAACAAAAAAAGAAAGACAAATCTGTAAAAAATCTATGTCACATCAATAAAAGCATAAATGACAAATATGGGTTACATTGCTTTGTATAATTTATTATCTCATTGTTTGGTTAAGATAATAAAGATTACAGAGCTGTTGCATAAGTCTGCGTTGAGGACATGTCTGTACTAGCACCGAGTTTCTTCTCTGATTTATTACATTTTTAATAACGGGGCTTTCTGACCTGAGTGTGTTTATTTTTCACAAATTAAGGTATTTTTTCTGTTTGTTTTAGATAGAGTGGAGATGGATTGAAAGACCTGTCAGGTTTTATAACTGTCTGTGCTCCCATTAGAGACAATTGCCCTCTATTAGTCCTGTTTACCATTATCATTGAAAGTGAAAGTAAAAGAAAATCCCACATTTTGGGTTGTCCACAGAAAAGTAATAGAGGGGAAACCTGCCAATGGGGACAATAGTTCTGGTGACCTGGGGGGTCCCCAAGAAATTCCCCTATTTTGAAGGGATTTCATTTCACTTCCTGTTTGGCTATGGGACAGGAAGTGAAAGAAAATCTCAGAAATGACAGGTGTTTTGATAACCCTCCCCTGCTCTATCCAAAATGAAAAAAAAAAAAAGTTTTGCCTATAGTTCTACTTTAACCACTTAACCCCCAGACCATATTGCTGGTCCTTGACCAGAGCACTTTTTGCGATTCGGCACTGCGTTGCTTTAACTGACAATTGCGCGGTCGTGCGACGTGGCTCCCAAACAAAATTGGCGTCCTTTTTTTCCCCACAAATAGAGCTTTCTTTTGGTGGTATTTGATCACCTCTGCGGTTTTTAGTTTTTGCGCCATTAAACAAAAATAGAGCGACAATTTTGAAAAAAATGAATATTTTTTACTTTTTGCTATATAAAATATCCCCCAAAAATATATAAAAAAACAATTATTTTCCTCAGTTTAGGCCGATACGTATTCTTCTACATATTTTTCGTAAAAAAAAAATCGCAATAAGCGTTTAATGATTGGTTTGCGCAAAAGTTATAGCGTGCACGCGCCCCTAGTGGCCGCTTAGCGAGGCGACGTAGAGCTACGGGCTCTCACGCAGGGGAGCCGACCTGCCGCCGTAGTTATACGGCGGCTGGTCGGCAAGTAGGTAATTATCTCTGACTCGTATTTAATAAATTCATGGTGACTGTACCTTATCTCCCAATCAAAAGACAAGTGTTTGACAAGTCTCTGCCGTGTGTTAATTTGCATTATTGTGCGTTGCATTGCGCTGAGGCAGCCCATTCATTTAGCGGAACAATTATTGTATAACAAATTAAATGGCAATTGTTTATGTGCTTTTGAACACAAGGTTATGGTTCACATCAACTTGGAGTTCCACTCGTTTTTTTTTCTGTTTATTAAAAGTCAGCAGCTACAAAAAGTGAAGCTGCTGACTTTTAATAAACACATTCATCTGTTCCACGGTCCAGCGATGTGGCCACCTGAAGCCTCACTTCTCTCCTTTTATTTCCGCGGTACTGACGCAATGTGCAATAAGTGTGGGCACCCGGCTGTGACAGCTTGTGGCTTCACAGCTGTGTGTGCACTGCGCATACGCGAGTCGTGCTATGCATCCTGAATAACCAAGCAATCTTCCGGGACCTGTCCTAGAAGATTGCAGGGAGGGAGGGGGAGAGCAGGAGTCGCTTAGGTGGTGCAACGGGAATTGGGAGCTGGTTACCTGTCAAAACTAGGTACCCCCCAACAAAGGATATACCAAATGTGGCATGTCAGGGTGTTAGGAGTCCTTAACCACTTAAGCCCTGGACCATAAAGACCAGAGCACATTTTGCGCTTCGGCACTGCGTTGCTTTAACTGACAATTGCGCGGTCGTGCGACGTGGCTCCCAAACAAAATTGGCGTCCTTTTTTCCCCACAAATAGAGGTTTCTTTTGGTGGTATTTGATCACCTCTTTTGCTTTTTACTTTTTACCATAATAAATGTCCCCCAAAAATATATATAAAAAAAAAAATTTTAGGCCGATACGTATTCTTCTACATATTTTTCGTTAAAAAAAACGCAATAAGCGTTTAATAATTGGTTTGCGCAAAAGTTATAGCGTCTACAAAATAGGGGGTAGTTTTATGGCATTTTTATTAATATTTATTTTTTACTAGTAATGGCGGCGATCTGCGATGTCCTTTAACGAAAATGTCAACAATGTCTTACTTTTTATATGATATTCTTATCTATAAATGAGTTAAAAGGTGCAAACAAAATTGCTATACGTTCACATTTTAGTTTATAAACATAGTGTTTGATATCAACATTATCTTTCTCTACAAAGATGCAAAATCTATTGGTTATCTTCTATATATTAGTTGCTCTTTCATGTGATGTAAAATCTTTATTTTAGATATTATTATATAGATATAGTGGTCAAATAAAATGGACCTAATGGGGTGTAGCAATAGTAACAGGAAGGTCAGTCTCTATTATGGTTCTTCAGCCGGTTACCATTGGGGCCCTTTAAGAACGTTGGTGCAAGTCCACTTTGAGAACATCCTTGGCTCCTCCTGTGCCCCGAAGGATACAGAAATCTGTAGTTCAGAAACCCAGTTGTTCCTTACATGGCTGTTACTTTGGACTAAACCTCCCAAGATTCCCAGTGCCCTACACAGAAGTCTATGGGCTTGCATGGCTTTAGTTCTCCTTCTAATGACCAGAGGAGAATGGTGCAGCATAACTTCAGTATCTCAGCAAAAGGGGAAACAGAATAAAAGCAAAATCTCTATCTCTATACCGTGGTAGTCCAGAACCTGGCTACACATACAGTACATACCCTGGGGTAGTGTTTTTTTTAGTACAAGTGAGAATGAAACAGCCACTGTTACTACAACAGTAGACTGTTTATATACCAATCAGGAAGAGAACAAGGTTTGACATCCAAAAGCGTATCTAAACCCACAAACAAAAATATAATATACTGCAGATTACCAATCCCAGGAAAAGGTGGCTGCATTTTTTTTTTTATATAGAAGAGCAGCATTGCCACCATAGGACAGAAAGTGTGTTAGAACTACAGAACTCCTCCTCTCCTAATCTCCAAAACATAGGAGGTGTTCCTGGGGTACTGGGAGGTTTAAAGATTTACTGTAGCTTTTAAAACAGCAAAATGCGAAAGATGAATTTTAAGATGTAAACCGGGCTCAGTCAACAGGTAAGCCACAATTTCCCCATTCAGTGTGTTATCTGTGTCCTTGGTTTCTGTTTCAGTTTCTCTGCCTGTAAACATCCATTTGCAATGTGACCTATGACCTATGAACCGCAGAACAAAACCTAATTTTCCAGGATTTTAACAACTCTTCTTATAAAAATCCCCTAATATTTTCCAGGTAATTTAGCTTCACTGTTTGTATTGTGTGGCTGATTATGAAACATCACAAATAGTAATAATATAATGGAAAATAAAAAGAAAAGTAGAAAAAAATTCTAGGAACGTTGTATTTTTTATCAAATTTTATTATGATGTCAGGTACTTTTAAGTTAAAGCTAAACTCTGGACTAAACAAATCTTGTCTAAAATGCAATAAATCGGAATCTTGGTATCCTTTGTGTACTGTTTCCATGTTATAATGTCGCATGAAACAACTCCATTACTTTGCCGCTGTGCAGACTTTAATGTAATAAAACCAGTCACTGCTGCTCTCTCTCCCTGTGCAGCAAAAATCACACCTTGTAGACCATCCTATCTCAACCTTTTACTACACAGGCAGGGCCGGTGATCTGCCGATATGGTTCCGGCTATCGTGAAAGTTCCTGCGCAGGCGCACTATGATCTGCCGATATGGTTCCGGCTAATGAGAAAGTTTCTTTAAGGACTGCGCAGGCGCAAATTTGCCGACGAAAATCTCCGAACCTCGGCCGGCATCCAGGGCGATGTGGATTTCGAGGAAAGTGGCCAGTCGGCCTCACATCCTCGCTTCGCTCGGCCTCCTGGCTCTTTTTTTAACATCCTCCAATCCACGGGGATGTTAAAGAATGAGCCTGGATGCCGGGCGAGGTTCGGAGATTTCCGTCGGCAAGTTTGCGCCTGCGCAGTTCTTGAAGGAACTTCCCCGTTAGGGGAACCTTAAAGCGGGAGTTCACCCATAAAAAATGTTTTACCCTTAGATTGATGCTCATTTTGTCTAGGGGAATCGGCTAGTTGTTTCAAAATCGAAGCTGTACTTACCGTTGTAGAGAGCGATCTTCTCCGCTGCTTCCGGGTATGGGTCTTCGGGACTGGGCGTTCCTATTTTGATTGACAGTCTTCCGACACGCTTCCGACGTTCGCATCCATCGCGTCACGAGTAGCAGAAAGAAGCCGAATGTTGGTGCGGCTCTATACTGCGCCTGCGCACCGACGTTCGGCTACTTTCGGAAAATCGTGACGCGATGGATGCGACCGTCGGAAGCCTGTCGGAAGACTGTCAATCAAAATAGGAACGCCCAGTCCCTCAGCCCATACCCAGAAGCGGCGGAGAAGATCGCTCTCTACAACGGTAAGTACAGCTTCGATTTTAAAACAACTAGCCGATTCCCCTAGACAAAACGAGCAGGAATCTAAGGTTAAAAAACGTTATTTCCGGGTGAACCTCCACTTTAAGGACAAGTCACCGGCGCCAGCAATAGGCAGGTCAGGCAGCTGCCTAGAGCGCCAGGATAGGGGAGGGGGTGGCAAAATCTACAACCCCAGCCACTGGGGATTTGGAATTTTTAAATACCTGTCCCTCCAGCAGGCAAACTAAAACTTCCACCCTGCACCCCATAGAAGAAAGGGCGCAGCATGGAAGCTTTAGTTTGCCTGCTCTTTAGGAGGCAGGCTGCTGTCAGCATGAAGACAGGATCAAACAGACTTTTTTTTTACACAATAAAGAGGATTAACCCCTTAGACCCCTTTTACACTGAGCCGCCTATAGCGTCGGCGGTAAAACTCCGCTATTTTTACCGCCAACACTATGGGCGGATTTGCGGCGCATGTCGGCCGCTAACGTGGTGGGTTTCCCCCCCCCCCCCACTAGCGGCCGAGAAAGGGTTAAAAATGCCCCCAATGCGCTGCTGTAGCAGCGCATTGCGGGCGGTATAGCCATGCTGTCCCATTAATTTCAATGGGGAGGAGCGGTAAACACACCGCTCCTTCACCGCTCCAAAGATGCGGCTAACAGGACATTTTTTACCGTCCCGCTAGTGCAAAGCTCCAGCCAGAGGGCTTTCACACTGGAGACAATGGAGCAGCTGTTTGAGGGCGGGTTGCAGTCGCTATTTTTAACGCTATAGCGCCTACAATACGCCCTCAGTGTGAAAGGGGTCTTAGGTCTTAGGCCCCGTACACACGACCGGATCTGTCCGCCGGGATTTATCCGCAGATCAGTTCCAGCAGACAAATCCGGTCGTGTGTACGGCCTAGCGGACATTTTTCGGCGGACATTTGTCCAGCTGACCGGTTTTCAAGCGGATAAAAATTTCTTAGCATGCTAAGAAATCTATCCGCTGGAAACCTGTCCGTCGGACTTATCCGGTCGTCTGTACAGACTCACCGGATAAGTCCGACCGATCCCCATCCCTCGCATGCGTCGAAGTGATTCGACGCATGCGTGGAAGTATTTACCTTCCAGGGTCGCGCGACGGCGCGGCCACGTCACCGCGTATGTTTTCCGCCGGGATTTTGATCTGATGGTGTGTACAGCCATCAGATCAAAATCCGGAGCAGAAATGTCCGCTGGAAACGGTCCGGCGCCCTGAGCCCGCCCTTTTTTTAAGCCTATTAGATTCTCTAGCTGTAATCAGGTGCTTCAAAAAAAACACCCCACCGCATTGGAATGTATGGTCTGGTGCCCTGATATGTAGATCAGGGTGCCGGACACATGAATAGGGGGGCGGCGCCCATGCGCCCACTGTGGAAGAGGGGCAGGACCCGTGCGCCCACTATGGAAGGGCCGCCACTGGGGTTTAGTAACACTTTAATATTAAAGGGTTACTGAAAGCATAATAAAAAAAAAAAACATGTTATACTTTCCTGCTTTGTGTAATGGTTTTTCACAGAGCAGCATCGATCCTCCTCTTCTCCATTCCCCTGCCACCACTCTGGGCTCCCATAGCCCCACCCCCCCGTTGACTGCGGCCATAGCAAGCTGCTTGCTATGGGGGCTCCTGTACATGCTTGCTCCTGAGCCCCGTTCTGTGTGTCCATAAAACACACAGAATGGGACTTGGCAGCGTCCCCGCATCACTGGCTGTGATTGACAGCAGTGGCAGTCAATGGCTCCCACTGCTGTCTGTGAGCCAATGAGGAGGCAGAGAGCGGGGACAGCAGCCTCTCTCGTGCACATCGCTGGATCGAGAATGGGGGAGGGGGCTGCATACTAAATGCATGAAGGTAAATAAAACCTTCATCCTTTACAACCACTTTAATGCCTATGGTTTTTGGAATGGAATGTCTGACAAGCTTATATAGGTGTGATAATCAGGTGTCCGCAAACATTTGCCATGTAGTGTCTTTACTGTGTTGGATTATAAAATTATTATTTTAATTTAAATATACCACTATAAAATATTAAAGTACTATAGCAATTCCCCAAAACAAAAATGTGATGTGTAAGAGCTACAGTACAGTACGTGTTAAAACACAAGTGCTTTGTGCGAGATTTTTCGATCTGATGATGAAAGGAAAGCAAATCACAACAGTTACATCATCATATAAAAATCTCTTGTGAAACTCTCTGAGTTCCGTAGAACTTTGTAATAACACATAGAAGAACAATGGTGAAAGGGGACATTTGGTGTATTTTTAGTAAGTCCATTCTTTATGTCTTTATTGCATTGTTAACCGTAAAGTCGGTTTTTATGTGACTTTCACACTTTTTATATGCTAGTGTCTTCCTTATTTTTGGTATGTATTAACCACTTAAGGACCGGGCCTATTTTTTTACACTTGTAGCTAGATTCACAGAGAGTTACGCCGGCGTATCAGTAGATACACCGTCGTAACTCTGAATCGACGCCGTCGAAAATTTAAGCGCATTCTGGAAACCAGACACGCTTAAATTAGGCTATGATACGAGCGGCGTAAGTCTCCTACGCCGTCGTATCTTAGGGTGCATATTTACGCTGGCCGCTTGGTGGCGCTTCCGTTGAGTTTGGCGTAGAATATGCAAATGACTAGATACGCCGATTCAGAAACGTATGTGCGCCCGTCGCAATTAGTTACGCCGTTTACGTTAGAGATACGCAGGCGTAAAGATAAAGCTGGTCCCTAGGTGGCGCAGCCCATGCAAGGTATGGACGTCGGAACAGGCCTATCTTTTTACGTTGTTTGCGTAAGTCGTACGCGAATCAGGCTGGACGTAATTTATGTTCACGTCGGAACGGCGTACTTTGGAGCAATGCACACTGGGATATGTCCACGTAAAAAACGTCAATCACGTTGGGTCACAAGTTATTTACAACAAACGCCTCACTCATCCTCATTTGAATTAGGCGCGCTTACGCTGGACCATTTATGCTACGCCGCCTACCTGAATCCAGCTATTGGTGTTTACAAGTTAAAATCATTTTTTTTGCTAGAAAATTACTTACAACCCCCAAACATTATATATATATATTTTTTTTTTCAGACACCCTAGCCACTTACAGACCGCCCGCCATCGTTATACGTCGGTACTTTGAAGAGGGATATCGTTGTTATGACAGCAGCTAGCTACCATAACCCAGGGGTCAAGTCCTGGGGAAAAAAGTGTGGGAACTCCCAACCAAGATCCACTCCCCCACCAAAAAAGAAAATGATACGCTCATATGCATAATTACTAAACCGCATATTTTTTTTTTTTTCGATCCACTGTACCTTAGTAAGTTCTTTCTAAATCCCGGGATAACTCACGGCAGACCTCCGTAATGTCTCCTGGAAACAATGACAAAAGCTCCCAGGAGACATTGCGGCATCGAGGAAGTGACGGAATACCCGCACACTACCCGATGAATCCATATACAGGAAGCGGCCAGTAACATAAAGGATTACTAAGGTTCGCCTGCCCCTGACAGTGACTCGAGCTGGGCATCGCCGATTAGTGAAGGATTGGCTCGGGCGGCTCGGGCGGCTCGGGCGGCTCGGCTGCTCTAGTCCTGCAAAGGGAACTGCGTTCCTGCTGTGAAAAAAGTGCAGGAACTCCGTTCCCACGCGTTCCCGCAGGACTTGAGCCCTGCCATAACCCCAGTAACTTCTTCTTCAGCAGGCGGTCTGCTTTCAGGTCTCTGTGGCGGATCACTTTTATTGGCGGTGGGAGAGGACCCCTCTCTGGTGCCCTCTGCCACTTACCGGAGTCGTCGCTCGTCGGCGGTGACGGAGGCAATCGTGTCCTGTTTCCTGTTAGGAATGGAGACGAGTGAGGGGGAAGATGGTCACCCATCTCCATACCATTGCAGGGTGGAAGCAACATCAAAATGTCACTTCCACCCATAGCTCTTAACTACTGGCCGATCAGCTGCCGTAATTTTACGGCGGCAGGTCAGCTCCCCTGCGCGAGAGCCCGTAGCTATACGTCGGCTCTCGCGCAGGCCACTAGGGGCACGTGCGCGCCGCCGGAGGCAAGCGCCCCCCCGCTCGCCCCCGACTCCCGTGCACGTGCCCGGCTGGCATGATCGCCGCCGGGCACACGCGATCGCTCGTTACAGAGCGGGGACCGGGAGCTGTGTGTGTAAACACACAGCTCCCGGTCCTGTCAGGGGGGGAAATGCTGATCTTCTGTTCATACAATGTATGAACAGAAGATCAGTCATTTCCCCTAGTGAGGCCACCCCCCCTACAGTTAGGACCCACCCAGGGAACATACTTAACCCCTTCCCCACCCCCTAATGTTAACCCCTTCACTGCCAGTGGCATTTTTTTAGCACTGATCGCTATAAAAATGCCAATGGTCCCAAAAATGTGTCAAAAGTGTCCGCCATAATGTCGCATGACCGAAAAAAATTGCTGATCGCCGCCATTACTAGTAAAAAAAAAATTTATAAAAATGCCATAAAAAATACCCCCTATTTTGTAAACGCTAAAACTTTTGCGCAAACCAATCAATAAACGCTTATTGCGATTTTTTTTTACAAAAAATATGTAGAAGAATACGTATCGGCCTAAACTGAGCAAAAATTTTTTTTTTATATATTTTTGGGGGATACTTATTATAGCAAAAGTCAGTTAAAGCGACGCAGTGCCGAATCGCAAAAAGTGCTCTGGTCTTTGACCAGCAATATGGTCCGGGGTTTAAGTGGTTAAAGAGAATTTTTTTTTATTTATTTTTTACAACATATTTTAATTTTTTATTGCATTTTAGTGTAAATATATGATCTGAGGTCTTTTTGACCCCAGATCTCATATTTAAGAGGTCCTGTCATGCTTTTTTTCTATTACATGGGATGTTTACATTCCTTGCAATAGGAATAAAAATTACCATTTTTTTTTTTTTTAAAGAACAGTGTAAAAATAAAAAACAAAAGGTAAAATAAATAAGATTTTTTTTTTTAAACGTGCCCCGTCCCGCCGAGCTCACCTGCAGAAGCGAACGCATACATGAGTAGCGCCCGCATATGAAAACAAAGTTCAAACCACACATGTGAGGTATCGCCGCGATTGTTAGGCCCCTTTCACACTGGGGCGGGAGGTGCGGTGGCAGTAAAGCACCGCTATATTTAGCGGCGCTTTACCGTTGGAATTGCAACGGTATTTGGCCAATAGCGGTGCGGTTTTACCCCCCGCTAGTGGCCTCTGCAGAGGCGCATTGCCGGCGGTATAGCCATGGTTTTCCATTGCTTTCAATGGGAAGAAGCAGTGGAGGAGCGGTAAACACACCGCTTCTTCACCGCTCCAAAGATGCGGCTAGCAGGACTTTTGGAGCGGTCCTGCTGGCGCACCGCTCCAGTGTGTAAGCCTTCGGGGCTTTCACACTGGAGAAACAGAAGCCGCTGTTTCAGGTCGGTTTGCAGGAACTATTTTTAGTGCAATAGCGCCTGCAAACCACCACAGTGTGAAAGTGGCCTTAGAGCGAGAGCAATAATTCTAGCCCTGGACCTCCTCCCTGGACCTCCTCTATAACTCAAAACATGCAAACTGTAGAATCTTTTAAACATCGCCTATGGAGATTTTTAAGGGTAAAAGTTTGTCGCCATTCCACGAGCGGGCGCAATTTTGAAGCGTGACATGTTGGGTATCAATTAACTCGGCGTAACATTATCTTTCAGAATATAAAAAAAAATTGGGTTAACTTTACTGTTGTCTTATATTTTTATTCAAAAAAGTGTATTTTTTCCCCCAAAAAAGTGCGCTTGTAAGACCGCTACGCAAATACGGTGTGACACCTCTCTGAGGGGTGAATGTTGGATCGTCTCCGCCGCTACCGACGGCTCCGGTAAGTTGCGGAGATGACCGGGACCAGCGAGAGGGGCGTGGGCACCTCTGCTGCCACCGATAAAAGTGATCTTGTGGCAAATCCATAGAGACTACTTTTGAAAGAGGACCGTCCCCTGTTTAAAAAAAAAATACCGGGGGTTATGGCAGCTACCTGCTGCCACAACAATGATATTCAACGCCAAAGTACCGGCGTATAATGAGCGCGGAGCGGTCCGGAAGTGGTTAAATGTAGATATTTTTAAACTGAGGAGCAAACAGTCAGAGCTTGTTCACACTACTCGCACTCTAAGGGCTCATTAACCCCTGTAGCTTTTTGCAGGCATAGCGCACCAGTGCACAAAGCAAGGTCCATAAAGACATGGAAGATTGAGTTTGGGGTGGAGGAACATGACTGGCCTGCACAGAGTCCTGACCTCAACATCGATAGAGCACCTTTGGATGAATTAGAGCGGAGACTGCAAGCCAGACTTTCTCGTCCAACATTAGTGCCTGACTTCACAAATGCCCTTCTGGAAGAATGGTCTCACATTCCCATAGACACACTCCTAAACCTTGTGGACGGCCTTCCCAGAAGAGTTGAAGCTGTTATAGCTGCAAGGGTTGGGCCAACTCAATATTGAACCCTAAGTAAGTTAAAAGATGTGCCGTCGTATCTATGCGCGGTATTCTTAAAACAAGTTACGCTTGAATTTTGGCTCAATACGACCGACGTAAGTCTCCTACGCTGTCGTATCTTAGGTGCATATTTACGCTGGGCGCTAGGGGGGCTTCCGTTGATTTACGCGTCGAATATGCAAATGAGCAAGATACGCTGATTCACAAACGTACTTGCGCCCGGCGCATTACTATACGCTGTTTACGTAAGGCGTACGACCGGCGTAACTTTACCCCTCATAAAGCAGGGGTAAGTCATGGTAACGTATGGACGTCGGAACACCCGTCGAAATTTACATTGTTTACGTAAGTCGTACGTGAATAGGGCTGTGCGTAAGTTAAGTTTACGTCGTAGGCAGTGTTCGACGTATCTTAGGCATTCTAGCCGACGTGATTTTGAGCATGCGCACTGGGATACGTCCACGGATGGCGCATGCGCCGTTCGTTCGGCCCCTAATTTGCATGGGGTCACGGCTCATTGTAATACAACACGCCCACTGCCTTGATAATTTGAATTAGGCGGGCTTACGCTGGCCCATTTAAGCTACGCCGCCGTAACTTAGGGCGCAATTTCTTTCTGAATACGGTACTCGCCACTCTAAGTTAAGGCGGCGTAGTGTATATGAGATGCGCTACGCTCCGCCTAAAAATACGCCAGTCTTTCTGAATCTGGCCCTAAGACTGGAATGCCGTTAAAGTTCATGTGCATGTAAAGGCAGGCATCCCAATACTTTTGGTAATATAGGGCCAGATTCACAAAAGAGATACGCCGTCGTATCTCTGTGTTACGGCCGTCCTAACTATGCGGCTGATTCATAGAATCAGTTACGCATAGATAGCCCTAAGATCCGACAGGTGTAATTGAATTACACTGTCGGATCTTAAGGATACAATTCTAGGCCGGCCGCTAGGTGGCGAGGCCATTGCGGTCGGCGTAGAATATGCAAATTACTATTTACGGCGATTCCCGAACATCCGCGCTGTCCATCGATCTAACTTTCCGTCGAGTTACGCCGCGTAAAATTAGGGCTGAGCCCTAGTTGTTCTAAGCCGTTGTTCCCGCGTCGAAATTTAAAAAACCACGTCGTTTGTGTAAGTCGTCCGTCAATGGCGCTGGACGCCATTTACGTTAACGTCGAAACAAATGACGTCCGTGCGACGTCATTTAGCGCAATGCACGTCGGGTAATTTACCCGACGGAGCATGCGCAGTACGTTCGGCACGGTAACGCGCCTAATTTAAATGGTGCCCGCCCCATTTGAATTGGGCGGGCTTACGCCGAGCGCATTTACGTTACACCGCCGCAAGTTTACAGGTAAGAGTTTTGAGAATCAGGCACTTACGCTGTAAACCTGCGGCGGTGTAACGTAAATCAGATACGTTACGCTGCCGTGGAGCAACGTAATTGTATTTGAATCTGGGCCACAGTGTATATTCACACGCAAGTGTGTTTGAGTTTTGGTGTGCACTTCTATGCATGCAATGCATGTGGTTGCGGTGCGCTAATGTGGGGTTCAAGGTAAAGCAGGTGGTGGGACCCAGGCCCGGACTGGCCATAGGGCATACCGGGCATATGCCCGGTGGGCCGCGGCGGCCCGCGGGCCAATAGCGGCCCGCGAATGCCCTCGGCGGCCCGCGGGCCGTTTGCGGCCCGCGAACGGCCCTCGGCGGCCCGCATGTCACTTCTACCCAGAGGTGTACCAAGGCCCTTGGGGCGGACTGGGCTGGGTTGTCAGAATGCATTTGCCCCCTGGGCTGCTCTAATGTCCTGCAAAAAGGCCACTGAGCTGGCCGAGTGCGCCAAGTTGTGGATTGTCCACTGGCCACGTCACCTGCCACAAGTGGATTATGCACTTGCCAAATCACCTGGCCACGTCACCTGCCACAAGTTGTGGATTGTCCACTGGCCACGTCACCTGGCCACGTCACCTGCCATGTCACCTGGCCATGTTACCTGCCACAAGTTGTGGATTGTCCACTTGCCATGTCACCTGGCCATATTACCTGCCACGTCACCTGGCCACATCACCTGGCATGTCACCTGGCCACGTCACCTGCCACAAGTTGTGGATTGTCCACTGGCCACGTCACCTGCCACGTCAACTGGCCACGTCAATTGCCACAAGTTGTGGATTGTCCACTGGCCACGTGACCTGGCCACGTCACCTGCCACATCACCTGGCCACGTCACCTACCACAAGTTGTGGATTGTCCACTTGCCACGTCACCTGCTTCAAGTTGTGTATTGTCCTCTTGCCATGTCATCTGCCATGTCACCTGGCCACGACACCTGCCACAAGTTGTGGATTGTCCACTGGCCACGTCACCTGGCCACGTCACCTGCCACAAGTTGTGGATTGTCCACTCGCCATGTCACCTGGCCACGTCACCTGCCACGTCACCTGGCCACGTCACCTGCCACAAGTTGTGGATTGTCCACTTGCCATGTCACCTGGCCACGTCACCTGCCACATCACCTGGCCACATCACCTGCCACAAGTTGTGGATTGTCCACTGGCCACGTCACCTGCCACAAGTGGATTATGCACTTGCCAAATCACCTGGCCACGTCACCTGCCACAAGTTGTGGATTGTCCACTGGCCACGTCACCTGGCCACGTCACCTGCCATGTCACCTGGCCACGTTACCTGCCACAAGTTGTGGATTGTCCACTTGCCATGTCACCTGGCCATATTACCTGCCACGTCACCTGGCCACATCACCTGGCATGTCACCTGGCCACGTCACCTGCCACAAGTTGTGGATTGTCCACTGGCCACGTCACCTGCCACGTCAACTGGCCACGTCAATTGCCACAAGTTGTGGATTGTCCACTGGTCACGTGACCTGGCCACGTCACCTGCCACATCACCTGGCCACGTCACCTACCACAAGTTGTGGATTGTCCACTTGCCACGTCACCTGCTTCAAGTTGTGTATTGTCCTCTTGCCATGTCACCTGGCCACGCCACCTGCCACAAGTTGTGGATTGTCCACTGGCCACATCACCTGGCCACGTCACCTGCCACAAGTTGTGGATTGTCCACTCGCCATGTCACCTGGCCACGTCACCTGCCACGTCACCTGGCCACGTCACCTGCCACAAGTTGTGGATTGTCCACTTGCCATGTCACCTGGCCACGTCACCTGCCACATCACCTGGCCACGTCACCTGCCACAAGTTGTGGATTGTCCACTGGCCACGTCACCTGCCACGTCAACTGGCCATGTCACCTGCCACAAGTTGTGGATTGTCCACTTGCCAAATCACCTGGCCACGTCACCTGCCACAAGTTGTGGATTGTCCACTTGCCACATCACCTGGCCATGTCACCTGCCACGTCACCTGGCCACATCACCGGCCACAAGTTGTGGATTGTCCACTGGCCACGTCAACTGGCCACGTCACCTGCCACGTCAACTGGCCACGTCACCTGCCACAAGTTGTGAATTGTCCACTTGCCACACCACCTGACCATGACACCTGCCACAAGTTGTGGATTGTCCACTTGCCACGTTACCTGCCACAAGATTCGGATTGTCCAATTGCCACGTCACCTGCCACATCACCTGTTCACATTACCTGGCACGTCACCTGCCACAAGTTGTGGATTGTTCACTTGCCACATCACCTGGCACATCACTTGCCACGTCACCTGCCACAAGTTTTGGATTGTCCACTTGCCACATCACCAGGCCATTTCACCTGGCCACATCACCTGCCACGTCACCTGGCCATGTCACCTGCCACAAGTTGTGGATTGTCCACTTGCCATGTCACCTGGCCACATCACCTGCCACGTCACCTGGCCATGTCACCTGCCACAAGTTGTGGATTGTCCACTTGCCACATGACCTGGCCACATCACCTGCCACATTACCTGGCCATGTTACCTGCCACAAGTTGTGGATTGTCCACTGGCCACGTGACCTGGCCACGTCACCTGCCACATCACCTGGCCACGTCACCTACCACAAGTTGTGGATTGTCCACTTGCCACGTCACCTGGCCGTGTCACCTGCCACAAGTTGTGGATTGTCCACTGGCCATGTCACCTGGCCACGTCACCTGCCACAAGTTGTGGATTGTCCACAATGCAATGCAAGCAATTACATTTTTTTATGTTTTTTTATGGTTTTTCATAATTTGCCATCATTTTTGAGATTTCTAATGTAAAAAAATAGGTCACCTTTAAAAACGCCTATACTGCATTTGATGGGGCACAGTGGCTGCATTTGATGTGACACAATAGCTGCATTTGATGGGTACAGTGGCTGCATTTGATGGGGCACAGTGGCTGCATTTGATGGGGCACAGTGGCTGCATTTGATGGGGCACAATGGCTGCATTTGATGGGGCACAGTGGCTGCATATAATGGGGCATAGTGGCTGCATTTGATGTTTTTGTTCAGTTTGATTGCTTCCCCCCCAAAAAATGTTGAGCACCAGTGTGAGCCAAAAGGCTTGCACTCACAGATACTCCACTGAAAAGTTATCAATTCTCATGTCACCTTTCAGAGGCATTTGACAGACAGTAAGGAGGTGATGCCTAATTTCCTCCCTGCCTGTTTTAACCTCAGCCAGTCCCTCCAGATATTTCACTTTGTACTCCACCTTATTTTCATTACTCTCTATAGGTATTAGATGTTCTCTCACCTTATTCTTTGCACATCTAATACATAATGAGAGTTCTGGAAATAAGGTGGAGTTCAAAGTGAATTTCTAAACCTAAGTTGAGAACCCCTTTCTGAAGATTTGAGGATATTATTAAACTCAGAGACTGGTGGACTTAGGCCATCATAAATAGATTGAAAATCTGCCAGTTCAGCAGAAATTTCAATCTATCAATGTGCAGACTGGTTATACAGACTCCGATCTATCAACTGACTTCAGTACAACAATGGGAAATGTCCAACGATTTCTCTCTGTTCCAGCAATGTGGAGTGATTTCTCTCTCTGTGCCACAAATGTGGAGCAGTCTCTCTCTCTGTGCGGGCATTCCATCATTAACCCCCGCAGCGTGCCCCCCCCTCCCCCCGGGCTGCTCAGTCTAAAATGCCCGGGCCTATTTTTTGTCCCAGTCCGGGCCTGGTGGGACCATGGCAAGTGTGAACGGAGGGGAAACATGGAGAGAACTGATATAAGAAAATAGGAGGCCTATGAATATGGTGCAATGTGTACAAACGTTCTGTAACACATAGCAATCAATCAAATCTGTCATTTCTCTATTGAACTTTAGAAAATAAAAGCAAACTAACAATTACTGATAGTTACATCAGACGCACCAACACACACTCCGTGTTCTCAAACAAACCCAGAACAGAAAATGAAAAATGGGGTCGGGCACACGATGAGGTTCGGCTAACATACTTAAAGGGGCCAAGATAAGTACATAAGATAATGGCCCATTTGTTTTATAGTACTAAGAAAGTTTTCATATAAGAACTGGCTGCATGCCATGGCATTCCTGGAAAGTAGGGAATACCCTCCCAGCCGGGCTCAGCACTTTCCTCTGGGTACAAGTCAGTCATCTGAGCTCTGCTGCCATCTTGTGGCCTTGTGTACACATGACTTCATCTGGACAGTGTTTTGTTGCCTAGCAACCAATATTTATACACCTTTGACAGGGAATATCCATTTACTTTTTTTTTTTAAAAAGAAAGAAAAGAGGAGCAAATTTTTCCACTATTTTTGGGCATTAAGTACCTTTGGCCATATTTTTCCATAATTTTATGCAGAAAAAAATCTAGGCCAGCGGTGCTTCATTTGATGAAGACACAACTATGGCCCGGATTCACAAAGCACTTACGCCGACGTATCTCCAGATACGCCGCGTATGTGTAAGTATGCGCCGTCGTATCTATGCGCCGTGCCCATAAACTGAGATACGCCTGAAAATAGGCTTCATCCGACCAACGTAACTTTCCTACGCCGGCGTATCGTGGGCGCATATTTACGCTGGGCGCATTTGCCACTCCCATTGATTTTCTATGCACATATGCAAATGAGGGAGATACGCCGATTCACAAACGTACTTGCGCCTGGCGCATAATATACGCGGTTTGCGTAAGTCGTACGTCCAGCGTAAAGTTATTCCCCATATAGGAGGCACAACCCATGCAAAGGTATGGACCAGGGAACACAAGCCGTTGTATCTTTTGTCGTTTACGTTGTACAAGAATATGACTAGGCGTAAGTTACGTTCACGTCATAGGCAGTGATCCGTCGTATCTTAGGAAGTAGTTCCGACGTGATTCTGAGCATGCGCACAGTGATGCGGCCACGGGACGGCGCATGCGCCGTTCATTTTAAGTACTTCTATGACGCTTGGCCCATCATTTGCATGGGGTCACGCCTCATTAGCATGGCTCACGCCCACTTCCACCTACGCTGGCTTACGCAGAGGAAACCCAGCATATCTTTTAGGCCTCGTACACACGACCGAACGTGTCTGCTGAAACTGGTCCGCGGACCAGTTTCCGCGGACATGTTCGGTCGTCTGTACGGCCGACCGGACAATTTTCCGGCGGATCGGACAGGTTTCCAGCGGACAAATGTTTCTTAGCATGCTAAGAAACATGTCCACTGGAAGCCTGTCCGTCGGACATGTTCGGTCGTCTGTACAGACTCACCGGACATGTCCGCTCGGCCGAAAGCCCTCGCATGCGTCGAAGTGATTAGACGCATGCGTGGAAGTATTGACCTTCCAGGGTCGCCACGTCACCACGTTCGCTGTCCGCGGGAAATTTGGTCTGATGGTGTGTACAGCCATCAGACCAAAATCCGCCAGCGGACATGTCCCGTCGTGTGTATGAGGCCTAACAGCAAGTGGGAGCAAGTGCTTTGTGAATCCAGTGCTTGCCTCTGTGCCCTGCGCCGGCGTAGCGTAAAAGAGATACGCTACAGCGGCATAAATATGCGCCGATGTATGTGAATCATCAACCCCGGCGAAAAAAGGACTCTACAGAATCATGGATCTCTTAAAGTGGACCTGTTAGCAACTTTAAAACTGCACATGAATATTGCCTTGACATGTCACAATATACAGATCATTTTTTAGAAAAGAACCAACTTTGTGATCAAATACAACCAAAAGAAAGCTCTATTTGTGGGGGAAAAGGGACATCAATTTAATTTGGGTACAGTGTCGCACAACTGCACAATTGTCAGTTAACCACTTAAGGACCGCCTCCTGCACATATACGTCGGCAGAATGGCACGGCTGGGCACAAGCACGTACCTGTACGTCCTCTTTAAGTGCGCAGCCGCGGGTGGCAGCCGTGCGCCCGCGACGCACTCCCGCGACCCGGTCCGAAGCTCCTTGGCCGCGGGACCCGCGGACCCCGATCGCCGCTGGAGTCCCGCGATCG
Organism: Rana temporaria; assembly: GCF_905171775.1. Lineage (NCBI taxonomy): Eukaryota > Metazoa > Chordata > Amphibia > Anura > Ranidae > Rana > Rana temporaria. Next base: position 437,069,525 of record NC_053492.1, read on the forward strand.
GTCCCTGGAGCTGAAGAACGGGAAGAGCTGTGTGTAAACACAGCTTCCCCGTTCTTCACTGTGGCGCTGTCATTGATCGTGTGTTCCCTGATATAGGGAAGCACGATCAATGACGTCACACGTCCAGCCCTGCCCCCCTACAGGTAAAAACACATATGAGGTCACACTTAACCCCTTCAGCGCCCCCTAGTGGTTAACTCCCAAACTGCAATTGTCATTTTCACAGTAAACAATGCATTTTTATAGAATTTTTTGCTGTGAAAATGACAATTGTCCCAAAAATGTGTCAAAATTGTCCGATGTGTCCGCCATAATGTCGCGGTCACAAAAAAAAAAGCTGAACGCCGCCATTAGTAGTAAAAAAAAAAATTATTAATAAAAATGCAATAAAACTATCCCCTATTTTGTAAACACTATAAATTTGGCGCAAACCAATCGATAAACGCTTATTGCGATTTTTTTTACCAAAAATAGGTAGAAGAATACATATCGGCCTAAACTGAGGAAAACAAACGTTTTTTTATATATTTTTAGGGGTATTATAGCAAAAAGGAAAAAAAAATTCAAAATTGTCGCTCTATTTTTGTTTATAGCGCAAAAAATAAAAACCACAGAGGTGATCAAATACCACCAAAAGAAAGCTCTATTTGTGGGAAAAAAAGGACGCCAATTTTGTTTGGGAGCCACGTCGCACGACCGCGCAATTGTCAGTTAAATCGATGTCAGTTAAAGTTTCTGTAGTACTTTTTGCGATTTCGGGCCGCGATTTACATTGACATCTGTGTAGAAACTGCACAGATGTCTCTGAAATCGCGGCCGAAATCAGAGCTGACAAGCGGGGGTGAAATCGCTTCATTCCCGCAGCCCAGTGTGAACCTAGGCTTATAACTACACTGAGATATACCACAGGTTCCTGGATGTAAATAAGTGCAAATGACAAGCAAATCATTTGCTGAAATTTGGTGTTTTAGCCGGTTTCTCTGTTGCAATAATGTGAAATAACAGTGCAGAATACACAGGGGTAAAAAAGTCGCTGCATTGAAAACACACCTAGCCTGGACTGCTGAAAAGAATGCAGAGAAGTTGAATAATTCTGAGCACTGACAGCGGCCGCCATGGCAACCTGTGTGTGTAAACAGAGCTGGATCAGCGAGAAAAGTTCAATACAGAAACTGCTGATGACATCAAGGAAAGGAGGAAGTTGGGGAAGGAGGCGGGCCGCATACACTGCATTGTGTGTATACATTACGTGTGACAGCGTGTTTACCTTCCCTGTCATAGGAGGGTGCTGGGACTGTCACTACAACATTATTATCCTTCAATGGTTTCCACAAACAACCGCAAAAACACGGTGCAGATTTCTTGTAGGATTTTAGTCTGATGGCAACAATGTTCAATATACTAATCACAGAAGCCATGAAGACCCACTTTAAACCCCTTTGACCCTGGGGCGCTTTTCAGGTGTTTTAGCGCTAAAAATAGCTGTGCACATGCAGGGGAGGGCTGGCAGCCTTAGGCCTGGGGGGGCAAGTTCAGTCAATCAGCTCACCATCCATGGCTCATCTGGTTTTTCAATGCAGCCTCACCAGTGCAGCCAACTCCAGTGCCCATCAATGCAGCCTGATCACTGGGGCAGGTTACATGGGGTGTATGGGGGGGGGGGTGGGGGGTCAGCTGTGGGTGTCTGGGTCTCTCACCACAGTGATCTCAGCAGGTCCTTGCATGCCATGGCCTCCTGGGGGGGTAATGCTCCTGGTCCTGGGGTCAAGTTGCAGCCAGAACCCAGCCTTGTTTCCCGACTCCGTGGCACACCCTGCTTCCAAGAATCCGCTCTCCGGGAGTTGTAGTTTCCTCTGCGCTGCTCTGTTTTCCACCCACTGGGAGCTTGAGCGTGGACTACAACTTCCAGAATGCAACAGCTAGTGGTCGGCTGCTGTGGCCATGCCCCCGGCCCAACTTCCTAGACCAGAATAAAAAAGAAAATGGTAGCGGGCAGCGTCTGCCGGCCATAAGTCAGGGCGGCCTGGGAGGCAATTGCCACCCTGCCCCCTGGCCCAGCCCTCCCCTGTGCACATGCATGCTTTGATGCAGCAGAAGGGCTCATACTACTCCAGGACTGTCAGGACTGTGCGGCACTCATGTCAATACGTGAGCACTACTCAGTCCTAGGGAAATAATCGCTGCCACTGGACTGTCTTGAAAAAAATTATGTGTACAGGGGATTAAAAAAAATCCCAGGGTGTGGGGGCTTACTGGGGGTGGCAGTGGAGGTGCTGCTGCTTTTTGCATTGCCTAACAAACAGCATTGTCACCCTGTTAAAGGAAGTACAAAAATAATGGCAGGATCAACAGCTAACAAATCTATGTTACGGGAGGACTCGGAAAAACAAAAACACTCTGGCCCGGATTCAGAAAGGACTTACGACGACGTATCTCCAAATACGCCGTCGTAAGTCCAAATGTGCGCCGTCGTAACTATACGCTTATTCAGGAAAGCAGATACGCCTGAATTTTGGCAAGATACGACCGACGTAAGTCTCCTACGCCGTCGTATCTTGGGTACATGGTAAGTATGTCATCTTTTTTATTTGACGGGGAAAAAAACAATCACTTTAAAGCCCAAGTTATTTTTTTTATTCTACATGTATCACATTTTCTGTGTGTTCTTCATTGTCATTTATCAACACACACACGCACACACGCACACACACACACTGACACACACACACAAAAGATCATGCAGCCTGTCCCATGATTCCATGAGACATCTTTGACAATTACAGGGGAGGAGTTTGGAACAAAGCTCTGATTTAGGGCACATTGGGTTCATTTACTAATGGAGATAAAGGCTGTTTACTTTGCAAAGTGAATGATAATAAATAAGATGAACCTGTGTTGAATAATAACCCCTTGGTGCCGGGCGCACACCAACATGCAGCCTCACTGCGCCTGGTTCTTGGTGCCGAGGGGCCGCATATTTGGATGAATTGCTGTCCATACAGCCGTGCCGAGAGCGCGCACGTGTACGCTCCCGACACAGTTACTGTTGCTGCTTGCGATCGGGTGTTTTCACGTTTTACGCCGTTTGCGTAAGTCGTCCGTGAATGGGGCTGGCCGTAATTTACGTTCACGTCGAAACCAATGAGTCTTTTCGGCGTAATTTGGAGCATGCGCACTGGGTTACGGCCACGGACGGCGCATGCGCCGTTCGTTCAAAACTTCATTTACGTGTGGTCATGCTTAATTTGCATAAAAGACGCCCACCTCTTCCACATTTGAATTAGGCGCGCTTACGCCAGCACATTTACACTACGCCGCCGTAATTTAGGACGCAAGTTGTTTGTGAATACTGTACTTGCCTCTCTAACTTACGGTGGCGTAGCGTATATGAGATACGCTACGCCTGCCTAAAGTTAGGCACGTCTACCTGAATCTGGCTAATAGACTTTACATTTATGTAACATTGTATCTCACTTGGTGGTTACTATTTCATAAGCGCTGCATCTTTATGGTTATTTATGTTTTGGTTTCCCAATAACTTTTTGTACTGGCTGCTTATTTCATTGTTCATTCACATTTGCGTATACGTCTTTTCTATAAGCGCAGATATTTTTTGCTTTTAAGAAAAATGTGTAGTGTATGGCCACTCTTATTTGCCAATTCCTTCTAGCCTTCTTTAGAATTATATCTCTTGTATTTTGTATTTCCTAAGCTCCTCGGCTCCATCTAGTGGCCATAATTTATTATTTTGCTACTGCCCAATAAAATAAAATGTCCGTTCAGAAGAGAAAATAGCCTAAAGAACATTTGTTTTTGCCCAACTCACACAGAACAAAGGTACATGAAGGTTGGATAAATTGCTAATCAAATATTTTATATATAGGCTCCTAACAAAAATAAATGAAACTACTCTAAACAACTCCCCTAATGGCCCGTACACACGATCCGAATATCATAGGAAAAATTTCGTACGAGGAAGAATCGTCCGATAATCGGATCGTTAGTACAGGGCTTCCGTGAGCCGATCATGACAGTTCATCCGATATTATTTTATCGGACGTGCACGAAAATTTTCCTCGTACGATACCTAATTTTCGTTTAGTCAGTACATTTGTCGTCCAAAAATACAACACAAATACATTACAACACATGACATCACTTACGATTTTTTTTTTCTGTCGTACGAGATTTTTCGTGACTTTAGTAACCTACTCAATTTCTACTTGCGACTAGTAAACGGAAAAAGTCTGACGATCTGTCGTCCGATTTTCGAATCGTGTGTGCGTGGCATTACAAAAACCTCCATGCCATCTAAATAAAAAGAGAAAAATAAAAACCTGTATATGAAGGACATTTTTTCTTAAAGGAGTTGTAAAGGAAAACATTTTTTTTGCTGAAATGACTGTTTACAGGGTATAGAGACATAATAGTTAACTGATTCCTTCTGCTGTACAGAGCCACAGAGCCAATACAGGGCAGTGATGGTTTGGAAAACGAAACTGATTGGTGCTGAGGGGTTTTAGACACACAGGGGCAGATCCACAAAGAGAGTACGCCGGCGTATCTAGTGATACGCCGGCGTACTTTCAAATTTCCCGCGTCGTATCTTTGTTTTGAATCCTCAAAACAAGATACGACGGCATCTGGGTTAGATCCGACAGGCGTACGTCTTTGTACGCCTTCGGATCTTAGATGCAATTCGTCGGCGTCTGCTGGGTGGCGTTCCCGTCGTATTCCGCGTCAAGTATGCAAATTAGCTATTTCCGACGATCCACAAACAAACGAGCGGCCGTCGCATTCTTTTACGTCCTTTTTCGTTTGTCTTTTTTCGGCGTATAGTTAAAGCTGCTATTTGGTGGCGTACTCAATGTTAAGTATGGCCGTCGTTCCCGCGTCAAATTTGAAAATATTTTATTTTGTTTGCGTAAGTCGTCCGTGAATGCGGCTGGATGTAATTTACGTCCACATCAAAACAATGACGTCCTTGCGACGTCATTTAGCGCAATGCACGGCGGGAAAATTTAGGGACGGCGCATGTGCAGTTCGTTCGGTGCGGGGACGCGCTTCATTTAAATTAAACACGCCCCCTACTCGCCGATTTGAATGACGCGCCGTTACGCCTCGAGAGATACACTACGTATCTCACATACGCTGCGCCCATGCGATTGTTTGTGAATCTGCCCCACAGTAATCACACCTCCTTGATTAGTGACCGCAGAGAGAAAGCTCCCAGTACTGTGGTCATCAGGAAACAGACAACCAGGAAGTGTGGAGATCAGAGAAGAATTACAGCAACTTGAGAGCAAAAACGAACAATGAGGACATGAAAACAGCACTGCATTAATGTAAAGGAAGCTATTAAGATTTAAAAAAAATCCTTTACAAACCCTTTATTTAAGTTTTTGTTGTGGTAAAATTTTACCAACGGTGATAACTGTAGTTCTGCCGGAATCGCTGCGCTCTTCCCCAGTTGTTGGTGTAATTAGTAGGTGACATTTGGTCACTTTTTCGGTTCCCTGACCCCTGAATTTGGATCTAATCCAAAGTTTCAGCTCTGCAGTTTGATTTCACAAGATCTTGCAATCATATTCGCTTTCCTTTCCTCATCAGATATAAAATCCCGGTGTTTCACAAATCCTCTGGTGCCCTCTCATACAATGAGACATATAATTATTAAAGGCATAATTATGATTCAGATTATATTTACTGTAACTAAATATCCTATTTGCTGTAAGCATTTTACTTATACTTTACTTCTCTGCACCTTACAATAAATGTCTTCATATCACTTACAGAATGATATTGTTGTGAAATACAATGACTCCGACTCAGCTGGGGGTGTCCCATGTAAAGGTTATACAGCTCGATGCTACAATTTGAATACATCTTACAGTAATATGTTCATTTCCTTTAACATCAATGGTGATGTACAGTCACTTGTCAGCCTCATTCATCAAAGTAAGGAGAATAGAAACTTGGTAAACCCAAGGCAAGCGATTAATTAACACTTTGTCCTGGAAAATGATGACTTGGCTCTGAATGGTTGTTATGGGGCGATGGAGTGTACGTTAACCACTTTGCCCCGGAAGGATATACCCCCTTAAAGCGGGAGTTCACCCGAAATTTTTTTTTTAACCTTAGATTGATGCTCATTTTGTCAAGGGGAATCGGGTAGTTTTTTTTAAATAGAAGCAGTACTTACCGTTTTAGAGAGCGATCTTCTCCGCCGCTTCCGGGTATGGGACTGGGCGTTCCTATTTGATTGACAGGCTTCCGACGGTCGCATACATCGCGTCACGAGTAGCCGAAAGAAGCCGAACGTCGGTGCGGCTCTATACGGCGCCTGCGCACCATCGTTCGGCTACTTTCGGAAAATCGTGACGCGATGTATGCGACCGTCGGAAGCCTGTCGGAAGCCTGTCAATCAAGTAGGAACGCCCAGTACCGCAGCCCATACCCGGAAGCGGCGGAGAAGATCGCTCTCTAAAACGATAAGTACGGCTTCGATTTAAAAAAACTACCCGATTCCCCTTGACAAAACGAGCCTCAATCTAATGTTAAAAATTACGTTTTCGGGTGAACCTCCACTTTAATGAACAGGCCATTTATTGCTATAGGGCACTGAATCGCTTTAACTGACGAATGCACAAATGTCGTGCAACGCTATACCCAAACAAAATTGAGGTATTTTTTCTTTTGGTGGTTTTTGATCATCTGCGATTTTTATTTTTTGCGCTATAAACAAAAAAAGAGTGACAGTTTTGAAAACAAAACAAAACAATATTTTTTACTTTTTGCTATAAGAAATATCCTACATTAAAAAAAATGTCTTCCTCAGTTTAGGCCAATATGTAATTTTCTACATATTTTTGGTAAAAAAAAATATCGCAATAAGCGTATATTGATTGGTTTGCGCAAAAGTTACAGCGTCTGCAAAATAGGGGATAGATTTATGGTGTTTTTATTATTTTTTAACTAGTAATGGCAGCGATCTGCGATTTTTAGCGAGAGTGTGACATTGCGGCGGACAGATCGGATACCTTTGACACTTTTTTTGGGACCAGTGACATTTATACAGCGATCAGAGATAAAAATAGCCACTTATTACCGTATAAATGTCACCGGCAGGGAAGGGGTTAACACTTGGGGTCGATCAAGGGGTTAAGTGTTCCCTGGGAGGTGTTTATAACTGTGGGGGGAGTAGGCTGACTAGAGGAGGGGCGAGATCGCTGTTCCTGATCACTAGGAACAGCAGATCTATTTCTACTGCCCTGTCAGAATAGGGATCTGTCTGTCTCTCTGAAGAGTGATCACGGGTGGCCGGCCGGCATCGCGGCCTCCGCCTCCGGTGGCATGGGTGCTACCCCTATAGCCTCTTAAAGCAGCCGATGTACAATGACGGCGTTTCGCTCAGCTGTGCCTACCTGCCACAGTACATCTGCAGCAGCTGGTTGGCAAGTAGTTAAAACATGATGCTGTTTACAGGGTATAGAGACACAATAGTTAACTGATTCCTTTTAAAAACTATTAAAAATAGATAAAAATCAATCATATAATGTACCTGTAGTTTCTAGTTTCGTTTTTGCATGTTGTTTCCTGCCTCTCTGCTGTACAGAGCCACAGAGCCAATACAGGGCAGTGATGGTTTGGAAAACAAAACTGATTGGTGCTGAGGGGTTTTAGACACACAGTAATCACACCTCCTTGAAGTTAGTGACCACAGAGAGAAAGCTCCCAGCACTGTGGTTATCAGGAAACCGATGTGTTCGCCGCAATGTCACGGTGACAGTAAAAAAAACACAAATCGCCGCCAATACTAGTAAAAAAATTAACAAAATAAAAATGCCATAAATCTATCACCTATTTTGTAGACGCTATAATTTTTGCGCAAACCAATCAATATATGATTATTGCGATTTTTTTAACCAAAAATATGTAAAAGAATACGTATCGGTCTAAACTGAGGGAAAAATATATATATATTTTTTTTAAATTGTGATATTTATTAAATAAAAAAGTAAAAAATATTGTGTTTTTTTTTTAATTGTCGCTCTTCTTTTGTTTATAGCGCAAAAAATAAAAACCGCAGAGATGATCAAATACCACCAAAAGAAAGCTCTATTTGTGGGAACAAAATTATAAAAAAATTATTTGGGTACAGTGTAGCACGACCGTGCAATTGTCATTCAAAGTGCGACAGTGCTGAAAGCTGAAAATTGGCTTGGGCAGAAAGGTGCGTAAGTGCCCGGTATGGAAGTGGTTAAAAATGATTAAAAATAGATAAAAATCAATCATATAATGTACCTGCAGTTTCTAGTTTCGTTTTTGCATGTTGTTTTTCTGCTTCTGTGATGTACAGAGCCACAGAGCCAATACAGGGCAGTGATGGTTTGGAAAACGAAACTGATAGGTGCTTAAGGGTATTTTAGACACACAGTAATCACACCTCCTTAAATTAGTGACCACAGAGAGAAAGCTCCCAGTACTGTGGTCATCAGGAAACAGACAACCAGGAGGTGTGGAGATCAGAGAAGAATTACAGCAACTTGAGAGCAAAAACGAACAATGAGGACATGAAAACAGCACTGCATTAAGGTAAAGGAAGCCATTAAGACAGGCCCGGACTGGGACAAAAAATAGGCCCGGGCATTTTAGACTGAGCAGCCCGGGGGGAGGGGGGGGCACGCTGCGGGGGTTAATGATGGAATGCCCGCACAGAGAGAGAGACTGCTCCACATTTGTGGCACAGAGAGAGAAATCACTCCACATTGCTGGAACAGAGAGAAATCGTTGGACATTTCCCATTGTTGTACTGAAGTCAGTTGATAGATCGGAGTCTGTATAACCAGTCTGCACATTGATAGATTGAAATTTCTGCTGAACTGGCAGATTTTCAATCTATTTATGATGGCCTAAGTCCACCAGTCTCTGAGTTTAATAATATCCTCAAATCTTCTGAAAGGGGTTCTCAACTTAGGTTTAGAAATTCACTTTGAACTCCACCTTATTTCCAGAACTCTCATTATGTATTAGATGTGCAAAGAATAAGGTGAGAGAACATCTAATACCTATAGAGAGTAATGAAAATAAGGTGGAGTACAAAGTGAAATATCTGGAGGGACTGGCTGAGGTTAAAACAGGCAGGGAGGAAATTAGGCATCACCTCCTTACTGTCTGTCAAATGCCTCTGAAAAGTGACATGAGAATTGATAACTTTTCAGTGGAGTATCTGTGAGTGCAAGCCTTTTGGCTCACACTGGTGCTCAACATTTTTTGGGGGGGAAGCAATCAAACTGAACAAAAACATCAAATGCAGCCACTATGCCCCATTATATGCAGCCACTGTGCCCCATCAAATGCAGCCATTGTGCCCCATCAAATGCAGCCACTGTGCCCCATTATATGCAGCCACTGTGCCCCATTAAATGCAGCCACTGTACCCATCAAATGCAGCTATTGTGTCACATCAAATGCAGCCACTGTGCCCCATCAAATGCAGTATAGGCGTTTTTAAAGGTGACCTATTTTTTTACATTAGAAATCTCAAAAATGATGGCAAATTATGAAAAACCATAAAAAAACATAAAAAAATGTAATTGCTTGCATTGCATTGTGGACAATCCACAACTTGTGGCAGGTGACGTGGCCAGGTGACATGGCCAGTGGACAATCCACAACTTGTGGCAGGTGACACGGCCAGGTGACGTGGCAAGTGGACAATCCACAACTTGTGGTAGGTGACGTGGCCAGGTGATGTGGCAGGTGACGTGGCCAGGTCACGTGGCCAGTGGACAATCCACAACTTGTGGCAGGTAACATGGCCAGGTAATGTGGCAGGTGATGTGGCCAGGTCATGTGGCAAGTGGACAATCCACAACTTGTGGCAGGTGACATGGCCAGGTGACGTGGCAGGTGATGTGGCCAGGTGAAATGGCCTGGTGATGTGGCAAGTGGACAATCCAAAACTTGTGGCAGGTGACGTGGCAAGTGATGTGCCAGGTGATGTGGCAAGTGAACAATCCACAACTTGTGGCAGGTGACGTGCCAGGTAATGTGAACAGGTGATGTGGCAGGTGACGTGGCAATTGGACAATCCGAATCTTGTGGCAGGTAACGTGGCAAGTGGACAATCCACAACTTGTGGTAGGTGACGTGGCCAGGTGATGTGGCAGGTGACGTGGCCAGGTCACGTGGCCAGTGGACAATCCACAACTTGTGGCAGGTAACATGGCCAGGTAATGTGGCAGGTGATGTGGCCAGGTGACATGGCAAGTGGACAATCCACAACTTGTGGCAGGTGACATGGCCAGGTGACGTGGCAGGTGATGTGGCCAGGTGAAATGGCCTGGTGATGTGGCAAGTGGACAATCCAAAACTTGTGGCAGGTGACGTGGCAAGTGATGTGCCAGGTGATGTGGCAAGTGAACAATCCACAACTTGTGGCAGGTGACGTGCCAGGTAATGTGAACAGGTGATGTGGCAGGTGACGTGGCAATTGGACAATCCGAATCTTGTGGCAGGTAACGTGGCAAGTGGACAATCCACAACTTGTGGCAGGTGTCATGGTCAGGTGGTGTGGCAAGTGGACAATTCACAACTTGTGGCAGGTGACGTGGCCAGTTGACGTGGCAGGTGACGTGGCCAGTTGACGTGGCCAGTGGACAATCCACAACTTGTGGCCGGTGATGTGGCCAGGTGACGTGGCAGGTGACATGGCCAGGTGATGTGGCAAGTGGACAATCCACAACTTGTGGCAGGTGACGTGGCCAGGTGATTTGGCAAGTGGACAAGCCACAACTTGTGGCAGGTGACATGGCCAGTTGACGTGGCAGGTGACGTGGCCAGTGGACAATCCACAACTTGTGGCAGGTGACGTGGCCAGGTGATGTGGCAGGTGACGTGGCCAGGTGACATGGCAAGTGGACAATCCACAACTTGTGGCAGGTGACGTGGCCAGGTGACGTGGCAGGTGACGTGGCCAGGTGACATGGCGAGTGGACAATCCACAACTTGTGGCAGGTGACGTGGCCAGGTGATGTGGCCAGTGGACAATCCACAACTTGTGGCAGGTGGCGTGGCCAGGTGACATGGCAAGAGGACAATACACAACTTGAAGCAGGTGACGTGGCAAGTGGACAATCCACAACTTGTGGTAGGTGACGTGGCCAGGTGATGTGGCAGGTGACGTGGCCAGGTCACGTGACCAGTGGACAATCCACAACTTGTGGCAATTGACGTGGCCAGTTGACGTGGCAGGTGACGTGGCCAGTGGACAATCCACAACTTGTGGCAGGTGACGTGGCCAGGTGACATGCCAGGTGATGTGGCCAGGTGACGTGGCAGGTAATATGGCCAGGTGACATGGCAAGTGGACAATCCACAACTTGTGGCAGGTAACGTGGCCAGGTGACATGGCAGGTGACGTGGCCAGGTGACGTGGCCAGTGGACAATCCACAACTTGTGGCAGGTGACGTGGCCAGGTGATTTGGCAAGTGCATAATCCACTTGTGGCAGGTGACGTGGCCAGTGGACAATCCACAACTTGGCGCACTCGGCCAGCTCAGTGGCCTTTTTGCAGGACATTAGAGCAGCCCAGGGGGCAAATGCATTCTGACAACCCAGCCCAGTCCGCCCCAAGGGCCTTGGTACACCTCTGGGTAGAAGTGACATGCGGGCCGCCGAGGGCCGTTCGCGGGCCGCAAACGGCCCGCGGGCCGCCGAGGGCCATTCGCGGGCCGCTATTGGCCCGCGGGCCGCCGCGGCCCACCGGGCATATGCCCGGTATGCCCTATGGCCAGTCCGGGCCTGCATTAAGATAAAAAAAATTCCTTTACAAACACTTTAAAGTTTAGCTTTAAAAAGCATACTATGCATTAAAATCCAACACTGCGTTTAGAATAAGCTCTGTCAAATCCTCTGAAGGCCAGCGATGACCCCATCCCGAGTTGAGACCATTGCCCCCTAGTGTCTTGCTCTTTTAGGCCATCCATGTGCAGCTACCACCCATGACACTAGGGGGCACTGGTCCCAATGGCTGCTCTGTCCCTACATTAACTTGGGATGGAGCCATTGCTGTCTGCAGAGGATTAAAAGAAGCTGCTTCTACATGCAGTTGTGATGTTTAACTACCTCCTGCCTGGCCTATTGTAATAACAAGGCAGTGTAGGATCACTGCTATCCTGGGTGGACATCAGATGACGTACACTATGGACCACACAGCAGCACGATCTGTGAACCATTGTAGCCACCGTACAGAGGAACACAGATCATTGTACTGGGCAGCTGTACATGGCCCTAGTAACATGTGATCACTGTAACCAATCACTGTGATCACATGTCAGTGGTAAACAATATCATTCATTCATAGACATTGTGCACTATTGTGATGATCTCTATGATGGGTCACAGTGATCACTTGGTACAGGGCCAATCACGGCGGATCTGTACCATGTGATAGCTGTGGAAATCACAGCTATCACAATTGTACACAATGGCACATGAATGCATGCCATTTACAGTTTCTCAGCGTAAAAATAATTACTTGTACAGTAATTACCACTGTAATGAGAAATGATAGTGTAAAAATAAAAATCACCTCCCTACTCTGGTGACAGTATGTAAAAATACAACTGTAAAAAAAAGTAAAAAGGAAGATCGTTTTTTTTTTTACGTACTGCCACCAGTGATTGTCCATTATCACCACCACCCCGGTCATATGGTGACGCTGTACTACTCTGGTAACTGTATGTAAAAAAAAAAAATTATTTAATTTCTTAATTTCCTCCAAAAATCTTCACCAAAAAAATGACAGCTTTAAAAAACTCACCATGCCTATTACTAATTAGCTTGGACTGTCTATTTTCCACAAAAAAATAATATTTTGGGGGTTATTTGTACTGTCCTGGCATTTTAGAGCCTCAAGAAATGATATAGGCTGTCAGTACATCAGGACTGATCCATTTTTAAATGCACATATTTATAATGCTCTGCCAACAGTTATTACCAGGGCTTGGTCAATGGCTGTTAACCCTATCCACTCCAAATTCTATCTGCATTAACTCTCATTAAAATGTATGCCATTGCACAAAGAAAATTCTCGGTGCAGCATGACAACACACCAGCTTAATTCTACAAGATTTCAATATGAACTTAAAGCGGGGGTTAACCCTAAAAAAAAAAAAAAAATTCTAGCATGCCATCAAACATACTAGCGCGAGCTACAGTATGCCTTTATTTTTTGGCGCCATATGCACAGTTTAATCCCATAGTGAAGTTTCAGACTCTCCGCGGGGAATGGGCATTCCTATGCAGAGGGAAGATGATTGACGGCCGGCTATGGCGCGTCACGCTTCCCGAAAATAGCCGAAATAGGACTTGGCTCTTCACGGCGCCTGCGCAGTCAGCTCCTAGTCTGTGCGCAAGCGCCGTGAAGAGCCGAGACCTACTCCGGCTATTTTCGGGAAGCGTGACGCGCCATAGCCAGCCGTCAATCATCTTCCCTCTGCATAGGAACGCCCATTCCCCGTGGGGAGTCTGAAACTTCACTACGGGATTAAACTGTGAGTACGGCGCAAAAAAAATAAATAAAGGCATACTGTAGCTCACGCTAGTATGCTGGATTTAATGGTAGAAACTGGTTTCTTAGGGTGAACCATCGCTTTAAAGTTAAAAGGACCCCTCTCGCCCTCCCCATCTATTATATTAGTCCCAATACAGACATCGGATCAGCGCACCCCACGTGCGCTCAACTTCTTTGGTCGACCATGGCGAGGCCTGTTCTGAGTGTAACCTGTCCTGTTAAACCGCTGTATGGTCTTGGCCACCATGCTGCAGCTCAGTTTCAGGGTCTTGGCAATCTTCTTATAGCCTGGGCCACCTTTATGTAGAGAACTTTTTTTTTTCAGATCCTCAGAGATCTTTCCATTAGGGGCCATGATGAACTTCCAGTGACCAGTATGAGAGAGTGAGAGTGATAACACCAAATTTAACACACCTGCTCCACATTCACACCTGAGACCTTGTAACACTAACGGGTCACATGACACTGGGGAGGGAAAATGGCTAATTGGGTGAAATTTGGAAATTTTCTCACTTTTGTTGCCAGCGGTTTAGACATTAGGCTGTGTGTTGAGTTATTTTGAGGGGACAGAAAATGTACACTGTTATACAAGCTGTACACTCACTACTTTACATTGTAGCAAAGTGTCATTTCTTCAGTGTTGTCACATGAAACGATAGAATAAAATATTTACAAAAATGTGAGGGGTGTACTCACTTTTGTGAGATACTGTATTTTGTAAGCAATATTTGAAATGGCATTTTTTGGCTTGTTTTGCATTTTGCGTAATTGGTTCAGATTACCTTTAGTGGTTTTATAATAGAGACAGTTGACTATATTCTTATCTTTTGGTGCCCCCTGGTGGGGCGTTGCAATATTATTGGTGTCTTTTGTGGGTTGAAAGTTACATTATTTTATCTTGTTTCTGAGTGGATGGTTTATATAACAACCTAAAACCACTTTCTTCATTGCCTAAATAATGTTGCAGGTCCCTTTATTAAATCTCAGGCTTTTTTTCTTTCTGATGCATTGGTTCAATCTATTGGGGAACCTTACCTGGCTTGGTCTGGCACAATTGGCACAGTTTCTTTTATTCATATTATATTTTGTTGGGACTTTCCTTATTGATATGTTAAAATAGTAACATATAAAAAATAATAACAATATGTTTTTTTCTTTCCTCTGGGTTCTCCTCCTAGGGGTGGTGGTGGTCCCCCAATATCCTGGTCCTATCATTAAAGAGGAACTGCAGTCTGCTCACATAATTTGTAATAAAAACATCTTTGCCATTCTGAAGCTTCCTTCCACACACTTATTTTTTTTATAATACTGCATATTATTTTTATATATACTGTAATTCTGTACTTGCCAAATATGCTGCAGAAATCTCCCTCCACTGAGTCTGGCTGCATCCATAACTATAGGCAGCTGAAGCCGCTGCCTGTTCACTTCCTGGATGTACACAGAGGCGCACCTTCAGCTCTGCAGCTCTCATTGGCCCTCTTATGACTCATCCCCCCTCTCTTCCTGGCAAACTCTCATGAGCGTAAGGCTGCATTCACACCTGAACGCGGCGTATTGTACCACGATTTGCCGCGACAAATTGCGGCGTTTTGGCCCGCGATTTGCCGCGACAAAACGCGTTATTTTTTAGCCTACAATACGCCGGAGGGGTGATTGAAACATTGACGGCTATGCCGAACGCCGCCTGAAAAAAAGGGGTCCGGGACTTGTTTTGAGCTTCAGGCGTACGGCGTTTGGCGTGGAGATGTGAACCATCTCGATAGCCGACAATGTTAGATCACCCCTCCAGCGTATTGCAGGCTGCAATAGCGTCGGGCGTAAAAAGGCCTAGGTGTGAATGGAGCCTTAGAGAGCTGTGCATGATGTCATAAGCCTAGGGCTAATGACCAGACAAGAAACAGGATGTGAGCTGTATATGGTATTTACTGGCAGGAAGAAAATGTTTTATTATCAAAAGTTATACGATTTATTAGATGGAAAGATGAAAAAATGACTGAAGGACTGCTTTAAGAAAATATGGTACCATTGTCTATATATTTAGTACTTTGTAATAAGCTAGAAAACAATAGTTTTAGATAGATAGAACAATAAAAAACAAGTTTTAAAGCGGAGTTCAGGCCACAATTTCACTTTTTAAATATAAATACCCCTGTAATACACAAGCTTAATGTATTCTAGTAAAGTTAGTCTGTAAACTAAGGTCTGTTTTGTTAGGTTGTTACAGCATTTAGACACTTTATAAAATAGAAATTGACTGGGGCCACCTTAAGTGTGGGCATCATGAAGCCAGACTGTATGACTTCCTGGATTTCAGCCTTGCAAATCTCGCACATGCTCAGTGCTGCACAAGCAGTGTCAGATCAGGTTTCAGCACCTGTGCTGTCCAAGTCACATGATTCTTTGAGACTGGGGAGTGCACAGACCTAGAAAGTTACACCCACTACATTCCCAGGAGTCTGTGCGGTGTAGGTTAGGAAGCATTAAGCACCTAGGTGCAGGAAGAGGGAAGATTAACTATTCTGCCTAGCAACAACACTTTGAAGGCATCTAAAAAAAAAAAAGAATTTCGTAAAGGACTAATGACATTTTTTTAAAACTACTGATGTAATGTTATATTTATGGGTGGAACTCCACTTTAATGTACATTTATGCATGGTTCATTGGCACAGTTTCTCAAGAAGAGAAAGTGGAGCGCTTTTAAACCCAAGAAACTTGTTGTGCATTTGCCACTGTGGCCCCCCTGGGGCTACTAGCATGCAAGATTTTGGCAAATAGTCTTATTATTAGAGAAATACATAAGTAATATGCTGAAGGATGTGGGCAAGGAAGGCAAACTGTGAAGCAGGGGTTGATTATTTAGGACTGTTCAGTGTCTAACAGGCTGCTGTTCTGCTACTCCCCCATTAGAGACTGCTATAAGTATAGTGGAAGCAGGGGCGGATTCAGGGGGGGGGGGCAACAGGGAAATTGCCCCCCCCCGCAAATATCACACTGACAATGTCACTTGCTCTGCCTCGCTCTGACCGATCCTCTCTCTCTGTCTAACATCAGCCGATTAGCGGCGCAGAGAGAGACTCGTCTAATATGTGTAATTACGCCATAGTGACCAGGAGGTGGTGGTGGGTGGAGCCTCTTCCCTGCACTCGTTGCTAGTTCCAGAGCCGCTTGGCATCTAGCAACGAGTGACGTCACGTTAGTGAGTCACATGACGTCGGACTTGGAGTCTCAGAGCTGGCTAGACACTGACACAGTGACACTGGCGCCGGTGATCTGCCAATATGGTTCCGGCTAACGAGATGGTTCCTGTAAGGACTGCGCTGGCGCAATCTTTGCCGACGGAAATCTCCGAACCTCGGCCGGCATCCAGGGCGACGTGGAATTTGAGGAAAGTGGCCAGTCGGCCTCACGTGCTCGCTCGGCCTCCTGGCTCTTTTTTTAACATCCTCCAATCCACGGGGATGTTAAGGGATGAGCCTGGATGCCGGCCGAGGTTAGGAGATTTCCGTCGGCAAGGATTGCGCCTGCGCAGTCCTTACAGAACCATCTCGATAGGGGAACCTCAACGACAAGTCACCCGCTCAAACAGGGGAACACTGCATGTGTTTGGCTTTGAAAGGGTCTGTGACAGTGACACCTAATAGCAACAGATCAGAACTTTAAAACCTTAACACTAACTGCAAATGTCCAGCATTCACAGCACAGTCAGGGGTAAAGCGCCAGCATTCTTTCTTCTCCGCCCCTGAGTGTGTTGGCCCCACCCACCGGCACCTCCTCCCTCCATCTTGTCCACACTACAGGCCTCCGCTCCTGTGGACAATGCAATTACTGGATCCATCTCCGCTCCATTGCTCTCCTGCATGAGAGCCCCTCCCCCCACCAGAGCACCAAAATATTTGACTACAACGTGAGTAAAAGAATGAATGAGGATTGTCATGTGTCAAATCGCAAAATACTTGTGTGCCATTATGTATGAAAAAAAAAAAAAAAGCCCTTTTAGTCTTGACTTTCAATCTTAACCCCTTCAGCTCCGGAAAGGTTTACCCCCCTTATTACCAGGCCATTATTTGTGATACGGCACTGCGTTACTTTAACTGATTGACAATTGCGCAGTCGTGCGATGCTGTTCCCAAATAAAATTGATGTCCTTTTTTTCCCACAAACAGAGCTTTCTTTTGGTGGTAATTGATCACCTCTGCGGTTTTTATTTTTTGCGCTATAAACAAAAAAAGAGCGACAATTTAAAAAAATATATATTTTTTGATATACAAAAATGTCTTCATTGGTTTAGACCAGTGGTTCTCAATCTTTCTAGTGCTGTGACCCCTTGATAAAATTTCTCAAGCTGTTGGGACCCCTAATGGTAGAATTTTCATAGCGTAGGTTGTCAGCACCCATGGCAAGACAAGTAATTTGCGCCCCTAACCCTTGGACATTTAGGGCTCCCTGAGTCCCTTCCACTTGTACCATATTAAAACCCCTTTTGGTAAATTTTAGGATGCATCACTCTCTTTATGTTCTCCTTTCTTTCCCTTTTATCTCTCTATCTTACCGTATTTTCCGGCGTATAAGACGACTTTTTGGATGCAAAAAAATGCATCCAAAGTCGGGGGTCGTCTTATACGCCGGGTACGGTCTCCGTGCAGCTGCGATCGTCATAATTTCAAAGCTGCGCGCCGTCTTCTCAGCGCGTCCTCGCTGTCCTGTGATAGGCGGAACAGAAATCTTCCCAGCAGCGCCTCTGTTCTGTTTTCCGCCTATCACGGATGCCTTCTCATCCTCGGACGAGATGAGAAGGCATCCGTGATTGGCGGAACATAGAACAGAGGCGCTACTGGAAAAATTTGTGTTCTGCCAATCACAGGACACGCTGAGAAGACGGCGCGCGGCTTTGAAATCATGGACGCTCGCAGCAGACGGAGACTGTCACCGGCCTGCAAAACGTGAGTGATGGCACAGTGGGGGGGAAAGTGGGGGCATGTAATGTGATGGCACTGTGGGGGCATGCAATGTGATGGCACTGTGGGGGCATGCAATGTGATGGCACTGTGGGGGCATGCAATGTGATGGCACTGTGGGGGAAAGTAATGTGATGGCACTGTGGGGGAAAGTAATGTGATGGCACTGTGGGGGAAAGTAATGTGATGGCACTGTGGTGGCATTTAATGTGATGGCATGTAATGTGATGGCACTGTGGGGGCATGTAATGGCAAAGTGGGGGCATGAAATGGCACAGTGGGGGCATGTAATGGCACAGTGGGGGCATGTAATGGCACAGTGGGGGCATGTAATGGCACAGTGGGGGCATGTAATGGCACAGTGGGGGCATGTAATGGCACAGTGGGGGCATGTAATGGCACAGTAGGGGCATGTAATGGCACAGTGGGGCTTGGAAAAAAAGGGGGTAGTCTTATACAGTGAGTATATCCCAAAACCAACATTTTTCCTGGAAAATTAGGGGGTCGTCTTATACGCCGGAAAATACGGAAATTTATTTTTTCTTAGTACCGGACAAGAATAAGACCATGTAGTTGAAACTTGACATTAAACAAGCCCATTGCGCCCTTCTGGGAGAGAGGCGTTTAGCCTCAGACAAGAATGTGAGATTCTTATGGTCAGTAAGAATGAGAACCGGCACAGTGGTACCTTCAAGGAGATGCCTCCATTCTTTAAGGGCTAAAATGATCGCCAACAACTCTCTGTCCCCGATTGTCTAATTACACTCTGCAGGAGATCATTTCTTGGAAAAGTAGCCACAAGGATGCATAGCTCTCTCAGGAGGTGGGACGTTGAGACAGCAGGGCACCAACTCCAGTCTCAGATGCATCAACCTCAAGGATGAACGGTACCGTAGGATTAGGATGTACCAACACAGGAGCAGAAGCAATGGCAGCCTTGAGATTTTCAAAGCCATTAATAGACTCTGGAGACCAATTCTGTGGGTTACCGTCCTCTCCGGTAATATCCGAAGCCTCACTGTCAGAATCAGAATCTAATTTAGGCTCACTATATGAACCAGTAGAGAGCAACGGCACCCCGAAAGCTTGGACAATGGAATAGAGGTCCCAGCTAAGGTTAGGCGTAAGATGCAACAACAGCATGGTTCTCGTATGCAGAAGAGAGCCATTACTAGTGCCACTCAACCTTCTGGTGAACTGGCAAGCACCAGCGGCCTAGTACATCCTGGTTGTAGACAAACAGCACTGCAGTAACACTTGGTGACGAGGAGAGTCCCATAAGTGCAGTTTAAGCTGGTGTGGCTGCTAGTACAAGTAGTGTCCCGCAGCCACCAAGAATTCAAACACAGGCCCGTAGAGCCCTTCTAACGCGCTTGCAAATCCTGACTGGAAGCCCACCACTTCTGCAGTGCCTATACTTCCCCCCATTCACTGGCCAACCCGGAATTCAGGTGAAAACAGCAGGTTTGCTCTTGCGATACATAAATCAATGACTCCAGCACTGTAGGAGGCGATTTCGCCACCACCAAAAAAAAAAACGCATATATGCCAAAAGCATAGGGACAGGGGTGGACATGAAGGCGTATCGCCCCTATGCTTCAGCATATATTTGTATTCACTTTGTGAATGGAGGAATCTGTTAGGTTCTTTTTTTCCCATTCATGCCACGGGGAGGAACAATGTTCTGTCTGTCATTTACAGTATATTAGTGGAAGGAATTATGCCCCGTTGTTGTCAATGAGAGGAATAATGCCCCAGTGTTTGTGTCAGTAGAAGCAATGGTGCCTCATATCAGTAAGCAAAATACGGCCCCAAGGGCTTAGAAAAGGCAAGCAAATGGCTGCAGTTTGCAGACCACTGCTCTAGGTGAATAATATACATTTTAAAAAATGTAACAAGCCAATGGTGAATATCCACATCCTTCCCCGTTCTCAGATATTGGCAATTGCTTCACCACATCCTTTAATAGGATTTGTAATGGGAGAAATCTTACTTCAACAGATAGAAAGCTAAATTCTGAATCCCTTAGACCCGGTTCACACTGGGGCGACTCGTCAGGCGACACAGCCGCCTGACAAGTCGCGTCCCATTGTAGTCAATAGAACCGTTCTAATAGGAGCAATGCAAGTCGCTCCGACTTAGAAAAAGCTTCTTGTACGACTTCGGGGGTGACTCGGGGCGATTTGCATTGACTTCTATACAGAAGTCATTTTGTAAGTCGCCTTAGAAGTCGTCTTCAGGTCGCCTGGCCGAGTCGCCCCCGAAGTCGTGCCGCCCCAATGTGAACCGGCTCTTAGAGGTGTTTGAGCCAAAAAGAGCACCGTGGCAAAAATGATTGTTGCGAGCAAAACAAGAGTTTTCCTTTAAGATGAAAGATCTTATTGTAAAATAAGATGGGAAGTTTAACCTTTTTCTATTAGATTACAAGAATCCCACCAAGGTTTCTAACTAAATCAGAGATTTCATCACTTGTGTAACAACTGGTGCGACTGTTAAGACCACGTGAAGACAACCGTATTGTATTGTAAACAGTATTTATTTTTTACCAACACCATACAAAATACAATGTTTAAAAGGTCTAACAATTGAGGTATATGTTCTTTGGCAACACAAATAACAGTACCATTTCCAAAATTAATGTTATTTGTTTGCTGGTCGGTTGAACCATGTAATGATTTCTTACATCTCTAGGAGACTCCAGTGTCACTATATCCCTGGAATCTCCATCTCCTGACAACTGCTGTGGTCATAACAAAACCAAATAGTGGTGTTATATCCCATGATGTATCCCCTATGGCAGAAAAAAAAAAAAAAAGATTTGGGAAATGTAGCTTGTAAGCAGGGCCGGATTTTCTCTCCCTGCCGCCCCAAGGCCAGGTTCCACAATGCACCCCCTCCCCGCCAACCGAACCCCCCCCAAATCAAGGGAGAATGTGCGGCACGGTTAGATCAAATATTTTTTGTTTGTTTTTTTACTTTATCACTTTTTTTATTTATTTGTAGCTTGTCGCTTACTTTCTTAAATTTTTGTATCATTTTCTTATTCTTTACTTTTTTATTTTATTAATTTAAATTATTATTTCTTATTTATTTATGTTTTATCATTTCTTTTCACTTAACTTTTTTGCTATCACACAGGAGAAAACAATTTCCTGTGTGATAGCAATTGGAGGTGACATGTTCTCTTTATTGACCCTGTCACCTCCAAAACAGGAGTCCTAGCACTGTGCTAGAACTCCTGTCACAGCTGAGATGGGAAAAGCACAGCGTTCACTAGTATAACCATTTTTTTATCTTTTTTGTCCAAAATACTCTTTATAGCTATGCTGATCTCTGCTCCCCCCCCCCCCCCCCCCTTCTGTGAAAGATGCTTAGTGTTAGTTGGAATTCCTTTTTTTTTTTTTTTCATAGGAATCATTAGCAGGTTTTCCCAGCAGTTTATGAAAAGTGAATGTTTGTATTGAAAATGATAATCACCATGGCCTGCAATGCATTACATTAAAAAGGTTGACGCACTTGACAACTGATCTCATTCTTACACCAAGGTTATTTTAGTACTTTCATAAGAGGGTTTAACGCACATTTACATTAAATAGGCACATTTAAAATGTTATCTTTCACCTTTGCCAAATCAGAATGGGGATCATCATTGGGCCTCTCAGTTAAAGTGTCCCATTTCCAGGTGACATTGTCTGCAGAAACAGAACTTCCTAAACAGGAGTTGTATAAAGGATGGCAGGGTGCAGGCACAACTAAAGGGATTCTGAAACGCTACTGAAAAAACTCTGCAACCTCCCCTTATTTTTGAACAACTCATTTTTATAAGTGGTTGTAAACCATTAAGGTTTTTCAACTTAAAGCGGGAGTTCACCCAAAAATCAACTTTCTGCAGTTAGATCCAGCATACTGCTGACATCTGCAGTATGCTGGTTTTTTTTTTGGTACTTATCGTTTTAGCAGTATTTCTTCTATGGCTCCGAGCGGGGATTACTTCCTGGTATAGGCGTTCCCGAAGACAAGCAAGTTGATTGACAGCCTTCGATAGTTTGTCACGGCGTCCGAAAATACACATGAGTGACACCCGGCAATTTACGGCGCCTGCGCAGTCAGCAGCACACGGCAGGCGCAGGCGCTGTAAACAACCAAGTGTCACCTATCGAAGGCCGTCAATCAACTGGAACGCCCAGTCCCCGCAGGATTCCCCGCTCGGAGCCATAGAAGAAATACTGCTAAAACGATAAGTACCAAAAAAAAGACCAGCATACTGCAGATGTCAGCAGTATGCTGGATCTAACTGCAGAAAGTTGATTTTTGGGTGAACTCCTGCTTTAATGCATTCTATGCACCAAGATAAAAAAACCTGTGCTGCAGCTGCCCCCACCAGATGCCTCTTTTTTATTACCCGAGCCCGATTCAATCCAGGAATGTGCACGAGCACAGCGGCTCCATCTGCTGTCTCTCCTCATTGGACAAATTTATAGCAGCAGAAGCCATTGGCTTTCAATCAAAGCAGAGTCCCGCTGTCTGTGTCAATGGATGCAGCAGCGAGCCTCGGGAGTAAGCCTGCACCGGTGCTCCCAGGGAAAGTAGCTTTCCATGGGGGGGCACCTGATGAAAAGGAGGGGCCAGGAGTGCTGGCGGGGCACACCAGGAGAAGAGGATCGGGGCTGCTCTGGTAGGTATAGGCATGTTATTAAAAAAAAAAAAAATTGAATGTTTATCTATTTGGTCTGTAGAAATGAGGAGCAACATAACAGTTCCTATGGTTTAGGTGCTTTTTGGTAAACACGATAAACTCTTTCTATGGTATTTGCAGAGAAAAAGCCATCAGGAAGTAAAAAACACATCTCAGTTTAAGGTTAGAAAAGATGGTTTGCTGTAAAAACCTTCACAAGAGAAACAAAAGTTCCCCATAAGTTTTCTTTCTAAGGTTATCTGATTGCCCAATGAAAACGTTACATCAAAATTCATCTTTGATCGCAAAATGTGGCTGAGCCTCAGGCTTAAAGTTTGAATTGGGGCTCCCATCATCGTTCAGGATCCGTCTGGCGGTGTAGCCAACAATGGGGTACTTTTTCTTGTACACGCTCTCAAATATATCATCCAAAGACTTTAGCTGCTCCTCAGTGAGGCCGGTCTAGGAAGAGAAAAAAAGCTTATTAAACAGACCCCGTCACCAACTTAAACTGCAGATAAAAGCACAGAAAAACCAATAGGTAGATTCAGGTACGGGCGCGCAACTATAAGGCGGCGTAGCCTAGCGTGTTTACACTACGCCACCTTAAGTAAGAGAGGCAAGTACTGTATTGTCAAAGTACTTGCCTCCTTACTTAGGGCGGCGTAGCGTAAATGCGGCGGGCGTAAGAGCGCCCAATTCAAATGTGTTTGAGGGGGGCGTGTTTTATGTTAATTGAGCTTGACCTCACGGTTTTTACGGCTTTTGTTACTGCGCATGCGCCGGGCGCCTACATTTCCCAGTGTGCATTGCGGCTAAGTACGCCGCACGGGCCTATTGATTTCGCCGTGTACGTAAACAACGTAAATCGCTATTCGCGGACGACTTACGCAAACAACGTAAACATTTTGAATCTCGCGGCGGGAACGGCGGCCGAAATATTGCAATCTAAGATAGGACGGCGCAAGATATGTTTAAGCGTATCTGTTTGAGCGGCGTAGATTCTGAGTTAGGTCGGCTTATCTACTGATAAGCCGGCCTAACTCTTACTGAATCTACCTACAAGTATTTTAAAGTGGTCGTTGGCCTGAAATGTGAACAAAGCATATCCTTCTATTATGTACTTGTTTCAGTTAAAGTGGTTGTAAAGGCTGAAGGCTCAGTGTGCAAATTGCCCCTCAGCCCCCCTAATACTTAACCGAGCCCCATCCTGATCCAGCGATATCCACGTGACTTGGGGACGGGGCTGAGTCGCGCTCTCTGTGTCTTATGGATGCAGAGACCCAGTTCGGGAGCAAGCACGAGTGCCCCCATAGCAAGCAGCTTGCTATGGAGGCACTCAGCAAGGGTGAGGGGCACAGAGCGCCGGTGGGGGACCCGAGAAGAGGAGGATTGGGGCTGCTCTGTGAAAAACCACTGCACAGAGCAGGCAAGTATTAAATATTTGTCTTTCTTTTTTTTTTTTAAATAACAATTTTTTTTCTGTACAATCATTTTAAGAGCACTAAGGGGATGATTTACTAAAACTGGAGAGTGCAAAATCTGGTGAAGCTGTGCATGGTAGCAAAATCAGCTTTCAGGTTTTATAGTCAAATCTTAATTGAACAAGATGAAGTTGGAAGCCGATTGGCTACCATACATAGTTGCACCAGATTCTGAATGCTCCGGTTTTAGTAAATCAACCCCCAAGTGTAATTTCTGTCTGCTGCTTTATTCCTCTGCTATCAGCATGATTCGCTTTTGACAGGTTTTCCTGACACCAGTGTCGTCTTAATAGCATCATGGGCCCCTGGGCAAAGTAAAGCACTGGGGCCCCTACCAGCCTGCCCCAAATTTACGCACCTACGCTCAAGAATTGAACAGGGGGAGGCAGAAGGACATCAGGAGAGCAAGTTCTGGGACACTGCTTGGGACACCCTGGTAAAACGTTGTAAAATCCATGACTATCCTAGCAAATATGGGACAGTTGGCAAGTATGATGTAATGCAAGATTATCGTGGGGCCCCCATGCACCTGGGGCCCCTGGGCAGTGCCCACGTGTGCCCAGGCATTAAGACAGCCCTGCCTGACAGCAAGAGAAAAATGTTGAGGGGGGGGGATGGGGGACCTCTAGCAGATTGTTAGCCTCAGCTCTGTTCCGGTGTAAGGGGGGGGGGCGAGGGTGTCTCTTTCCTCCAATCAGCTCTCAGAGCTCCTCACTGAACTCTGCAGAGTGTAACTTCAGCTCTCCGCTCTTTTTCTGAACTCTCAGACAAGCTTATGAATTCAGAACTTTGAACAGATGTAGAGAAGAAAAGAATGCAGATAAATGCAAATAAAACATTTGCAAGATCGGTTTTATCTCCGAGTATCACCTGAGGCCAATCAATTCACGGGGTGCATGCAAGGGAGTCTACAACCACTGGGGTGCATGCAAGGGAGTCTACAACCACTGGGGTGCATGCAAGGGAGTCTACAACCACTGGGGTGCATGCAAGGGAGTCTACAACCACTGGGGTGCATGCAAGGGAGTCTACAACCACTGGGGTGCATGCAAGGGAGTCTACAACCACAGGGGTGCATGCAAGGGGGTCTACAACCACAGGGGTGCATGCAAGGGAGTCTACAACCACTGGGGTGCATGCAAGGGAGTCTACAACCACTGGGGTGCATGCAAGGGAGTCTACAACCACTGGGGTGCATGCAAGGGAGTCTACAACCACAGGGGTGCATGCAAGGGGGTCTACAACCACAGGGGTGCATGCAAGGGGGTCTACAACCACAGGGGTGCATGCAAGGGGGTCTACAACCACAGGGGTGCATGCAAGGGGGTCTACAACCACAGGGGTGCATGCAAGGGGGTCTACAACCACAGGGGTGCATGCAAGGGGTCTACAGCCACAGGGTGCATGCAAGGGGTCTACAATCACGCAGACCCCTCTCACACTGCGGCGGTAGTTTTAGTGGTGCTTTACCGCTGTTATGCCGCTTTTTGACCGCTAGTGGGGCACGTTTAACCCCCGCTAGCAGTCGAAGAAAGGGTCAAGAGCGCCTGTGTTGTGGCGCTTTGGTAGCACTGCCCATTTATTTCAATAGGCAGGGCATTTTGGAAGCTGCATATACACCACTTTTGCACCTCCCCAAAGATGCCCCAGTGTGAAAACAATCCGACTTTCACACTGGGGTGGCTTGAGAGGCGCTTTTCAGGTGCTATTTTCAGCGCTAAAATGCCTGAACAGCACCCCAACCGTGAAAGGGGTCTAAGTGCTGCGTTTTCCTTTCCAGATTTTTTTGCATTTGCACTTGCATGGTGTCTTTGAACTTGCTGGCAAATTTTACAACTCCAGGAAATGTCAATACCCCAACACAGTCCCTCCCTCTTTACATGCCATAGTCTTCTATCTTCTGGGGGTGTCCAATTACTTTCCATGCTGGCCCAACTCCCCCGCTTCGCCCCTCACCTACTACATACATTTTATTGTAGCACCTAGAGGGCCAAATGGGAATACTACAGCAGCTCAATACCCGTCAACTCTGGTTCTAAGAAAGATCTGAGGTCCAGGCCAGTATTCTGCTCCAATACAAAAACACAGACCAAGAGATCACTGCAGTATGACATCACGTACCGTGTCATAGGTGAGGTCTTCTGGATCAAGAGACATTTTGGCAACACCCCGACTGGCGTCTTTTCCTGCCAGTGCGTTGTATGAAGCTCCCTTCCCATAGAAGTCTGTGAAACAAAGAGGCCACAAATAAAACACCAACTTGGCACCGCGCTGCTCTCATACATACTCATTGCATACTTTAGTGTCGCAAGACAGACTGTTGGAAATGGAGGTTAAATCTTAGTAAATGAAGAAAGAAGTTTTTCTTTTTTTAACCACTTCCATACTGGGCACTTACGCACCTTCCTGCCCAAGCCAATTTTCAGCTTTCAGCACTGTCGCACTTTGAATGATAATTGCGCGGTCGTGCTACACTGTACCCAAACAATTTTTTTATCATTTTGTTCCCACAAATAGAGCTTTCTTTTGGTGGTATTTGATCACCTCTGCGGTTTTTATTTTTTGCGCTATAAACAAAAGAAGAGTGACAATTTAAAAAAAAAAAAGACTATTTTTTACTTTTTTATTTAATAAATAAAAACTTTTTTTTCCCTCAGTTTAGGCCGATACGTATTCTTCTACATATTTTTGGTAAAAAAAAAAAAAATCGCAATGATCATATATTGATTGGTTTGCACAAAAGTTAGAGCGTTTACAAAATAGGTGATAGATTTATGGCATTTTTATTTTATTAATTTTTTTACTAGTATTGGCGGCGATTTGCGATTTTTTTACTGTCACCGTGACATTGCGGCGAACACATCGGACACTTTTGACACGTTTTTGACGCCATTCACATTTATACAGCGATTAATGCGATAAATATGCACTAATTACTGTATTGACTGGCATTCAAGGGGTTAACACTAGGGGGTGAGGAAGGGGTTAATATGTATACCTGTATTGTGCTCTAACTGTGGGTGGAGGGGGGGGGTGACTGGGGGAGGTGACCGATCTATGTCCCTATGTACAAGGGACACAGATCGGTCTCCTCTCTCCCCTGACAGGATGTGGATCTCTGTGTGTTTACACACAGAGCTCCACGTCACTGCTCTTTCATTACCGATCGCTGGTACCTGGCGGACATCGCGACCGCCAGGCACACGCATCGGCATCTCGGGGAGGCGCCGGGCGCGCCCCCCAGTGGCCGGGGGAATACAGGACGTCAATAGACGTCCTGTTGAGTTTTCAGAGTCACCGTGGAGCCGTCATTTGACGATGGCCCGGTACTCTAGTGGTTAATACCACAGTTCTTCCACAATCATAAAAAAGGGACACGGCTATGCGACACCTTTGTGAAATTGGTGTAATTTCTGAACAAGACATTTTGGGGTACGTTTATATATTATACACACACACACCTCTTCAATGGAGCTTGGTGAGTTTTTTTTTTTTTTTAACATTACACCTGTTTAATTGTTTGATAACACAAATTGCTAATCAGCCAAACACATGGCAGCAACTCAATGCATTTATGCATCTAGACGTGGTGGAGACGACTTCTCTCATTTTCATTCTTCGGCCAAATACATCAGTACAGAAATTTCCATTCAGATCACCTCGAGCAAAAATAGATTTTTTTAAAAAACAATTTAGAAGGCAATTAAAATGATGGCTTTTTATAAATAAATGTTGAAATTGGGCGAAGGGAAGACCCTTTTGGAAATCTTGCAGCTAATTAAAGCAGTATTAAACCCAAAAGAAAACGTTTTTTATTTTTTGCAGCTTACCAATTTTTAGATGTGACGACTGTATGCGTTTCCATGTCTTTTATACTCATCTGGTAATCTAGCCAGCAAGTCTGTTTTTCACAACACAAACTCTCTGGTTCAATGCATCAGTTTAACCACTTGACAACCCAGGACGTCCTGTACTTTGTGCAGTGATATCTGAATGATGGGTGCAGCTACAGGCATCATTCAGATATCACCGTCTTCAGCCGCCGATTCTCTGCACGATAAGAACGATCAAAGCGGCAGTTCCGCCGCTTGATTGTTCTTCTAGGCAGCGGGAGGGGACATCCGGTGCTTCTCCGGGCTCTCCCGTGCCATCGGGGGCCCGGAGAGCGAATCGGCCGGCGCTGGCTGGGAAGCATAGAGATGACTGGTGACCAGATGGTCACCAGTCATCTCTATGACCACCGGAGGTCCGGGCGCGACGTTATAACGTCACACCCGGAAGTAAACAAAGCCATAATCGCCACTGTCGGCATGAAATCGGTGAATTTTTTTTCACAATCTCATGCTTGTAAGCCTGGAGGAGAGATGTGGGGTCTTATTGACCCCACATCTCTCCATAAAGAGGACCTGTCACAGTGATTCCTATTACAAGTGTAAAAAAAAAAAGTAAAAAAAATAAATTACATTTTTTTTTTTAAACGCCCCTGTCCCCGGTAGCGCACGCTCAGAAGCGAACACGCATGTAAACGCCGTTCAAACCCCACATGGGAGGTATCGTCGCGTGCGTTGGAGCTTGTGCAACAATTCTAGCACTAGACCTCTTCTGCAACTCGAAAATAGTAACCTGTAAAAAAAATTAAAGCGTCGCCTATAGAGATTTTTAAGTACCGAAGTTTGGCGCTGTCATGGACCTTGAGATATTAAAGTGTTTCTACTTGACATATGTTACACAGGAGAGGGACATTCAATGCAAGGCTTTTGAAATGCTAAGTGGAACCAGCTTGCGAAATACCTTTTATTGTGTTCTGCAGGTTAAGAGCGGGTGTCGGAGTCAGGCCGTCTAGCTGGAACCAGGTTATTGTGTACATTGATTACCCCCTGGGGCTTCTGTCTCAATACACAAGTCTTTCTATCCAAGCTATTGGACCAATCCCTGTTGACAATTTCAAGTCCTCATTTGCATGGTCAAGGGGGACCTGAGTGAAGACTGGATATACTTTACAATTGACCAATAGGAAAGCGGTTGTTGGGAGTGGGATGTTCCAAAATTCTGTATAAAAGTGTGCTGTGTACTTGAAATAAAGAGTCCTGTTGGAACTTACATACAGCCTGCCTGGTGTTTGTTCTTAATGGGTCCGAATGGCACATAGCTGTAATTCGGATCCCGGAACCTTGGATGACTGGACCATCAGACGTTGCAATCTGCAAGCTGACTCACTGGTAGCAGAGGAGTGTCGGGAGAGCAGGACCTGGGCGAGGAAGGATCTCGTCACATTGGTTGGCAGCGGTGGGATTTGCTCTCCAGTTACTGGGACAACTCCAAACCACCACCATGAATGACCAGCTATGCAGCCTGGAGGAGAACCATGCTAAAAGACTTGCTTGAGAGCCGTGGAGGGACCGGTGGGAAGAACAAGGCCACCCTGATCATTGCGCTAGCCGAGATGGATCAGAGGGATGGTGATGCAGGACCCCGGTCAGTTGAAGACTTGTTCCAGCAGCGAGTTCAACAGCGGTTGGCATTATATGGTGCGAACCCATCAGAGACCGCCATACAGAATACCATTAGAGACCTCCAGCGGCAGGATGAGAGAGAACGAGAGCGACAACAGAGAGAACGAGAGCGGCAACAGGAGCTGAGAATTGCAGAAATACGGCGATCGGTGACAACGCCTAAAGAAGCAGCACCAAATGAAAAAAGAGGAGAGGTACAGATATCAGTAACCATGGAAGAGGAATTCAGAAGGAGGTTGCGAGAGAAGCAGATACAGCGCAGAGGACCAGTATCAGAGGAGGTCCTGCTTGGATGGTCTGATTCGATCCGCTGCGAACTCTGGAAAGAAGCGCTAGCCCGCGAGCAGCGACACCAGGGAAAAGCTCTCCCCTCCATCCATGTAAGGTACTGGTCACAGTATGAAGTACGGATGCTGTTATTGGGGGAACAACCAAAGCAGGAGTGGACAGCAGAGTTAAGCAGGCTGATCCGGGAAGAGATGCGGTTGGACGAGAGCTACAGAGCCCTCCGGTGGTATGTAGTCCAAGAGTGCCCGTGGTCAGCGGATGACAGCCCCACGGAAGGCTTTGACTATGATGGCCTGGGATTGTTGTATTGGAGGATGTCCAGGGATCCCAACTTTGGGAGCGATCGGGAGTGGCGTTGGGAGGAAATAATGGAGCACAGAGAGCGAAGACTGAATGTCCCGGAAGTGCACTGGTTACAGGAAGATTTGGAATTCCTGGCCGCTCAAGAATGGGAACTGGAAATCACCTACAAACAGCTGCTAGACTCCGCTCAGCAGCAGGGTGAGGTTCCCTTTACCTGGGACTATGAGGAAATATCAGCTGACAGTGATGAAATCCTGGCTGATGAATCAGCAGTGGAAAATCGGGAGCTTGCCATTCCCAAAGCTGAAGTGCTGACCGCACGGCCGAGCTCTGCTAACCTCTGCTCAGTACCCATAGCATCTTCTGGGTTCCATGGACAGGAGATGGTGAACCTCTATCCCCAGACACCAGTTGTAGAGACAGGGGATTTGATAGACTTTTCTGCTGAGGAAGAACAACCTGGGGAGCCTCCAGCAGAAGAGCTGGTATCAGGGCCAAACTTCACTGTGCTCTGCCCAGCACCAAGGGCAGTATTTGTGGAGTTACAAGGAACTTCCCCAGCTGAAGCGCTGGTCACAGGACAGAGGGATCAAGACCTCTGCCCCACCCCCGTGGCAGTTCCGGAGGCTCAGGGTGAGAAGATGGCAATCACTCCCCAGCCACAGATTACAGAATGTATGGACTGTTCAGAGGATGTTATGGATTATGCACCCCCAGCAGAAGTGCTGGCAACAGGGCAGAATGCTAGCCATCTCTGCCCAGCACTGGGACCAACTGTGGAGTTCCAGGGAGCCGGGGCGGTTGGCCCCCCTCCCCAGCAACAAGCTGAGGTAGTAAAGCTGTTACTCCCAGCTGAATCACTGGCAGCAGGGCAGGATGCTACTGGCTGCTGCACACAACTACAGCTTGAGCGGATATCGGTGGATGGGACTGTGGTCCCCACTCACAGCAACCCAGCGGAAGAGCTGGCAACAGAGCAGAGTGCCCCGGGCCTCTGCTCTCAACTAACAGAAGAGGGGGTTCCTGTGGTAGTGGATGGGACTCCGATCTCCACAGACACAACCCCAGAAAATGGTGCGGCACTGAGACAGGAGGATGTCGGCTTTGCTTTGCAAGCACCGGGGGATTTTTACCTAGCATCAGTGGATGGGACTGCAGTCTCCACTGGTATACCCCAGGAATGGTGGCCAGTTGGCCCAGATTCCCAATGGCATGATGAACTGAGCCCAGCCACCCTGTCTTCTCTCCAGCGGCTGAAAGGACTCCAGGGAGAAGGGCCAGTCCAGGCCTCTCCCCAGCGGCAGGCGTGTTCTCTGAGAGAGGCAGAGATTGGCTGGGTGAGTAATGCTCTCTTTGGGACAAGGTATCTGGGGTACTGGGTGGGTACCGAAATTGGGGTCTCTCCCAGTGTTAGTCTCCTGCCAAAGGGGGAGATGTGTGACAGACCTAGCCGGGACAGGGGCTTTTGGAGAGGACTGAATGTGAGCCTCTTGCCGTCCGATTATGGGCCAGGACCTCAAAACAGGAAGGCAGATGGGTCATCCCAGCACAGTCCTGGAACTTTAAGACTACTTTTCCAACATCCTCGAGTTGACCCGTTTGGGTCCCACTGCGGCTGTTGGACTGGTTCCCAGGGGAAGTAATGTCATGGACCTTGAGATATTAAAGTGTTTCTACTTGACATATGTTACACAGGAGAGGGACATTCAATGCAAGGCTTTTGAAATGCTAAGTGGAACCAGCTTGCGAAATACCTTTTATTGTGTTCTGCAGGTTAAGAGCGGGTGTCGGAGTCAGGCCGTCTAGCTGGAACCAGGTTATTGTGTACATTGATTACCCCCTGGGGCTTCTGTCTCAATACACAAGTCTTTCTATCCAAGCTATTGGACCAATCCCTGTTGACAATTTCAAGTCCTCATTTGCATGGTCAAGGGGGACCTGAGTGAAGACTGGATATACTTTACAATTGACCAATAGGAAAGCGGTTGTTGGGAGTGGGATGTTCCAAAATTCTGTATAAAAGTGTGCTGTGTACTTGAAATAAAGAGTCCTGTTGGAACTTACATACAGCCTGCCTGGTGTTTGTTCTTAATGGGTCCGAATGGCACATAGCTGTAATTCGGATCCCGGAACCTTGGATGACTGGACCATCAGACGTTGCAATCTGCAAGCTGACTCACTGGTAGCAGAGGAGTGTCGGGAGAGCAGGACCTGGGCGAGGAAGGATCTCGTCACAGGCGCCATTCCATGAGTGTGCGCAATTTTAAAGGCGCGACATGTTAGATATCTATTTACTCGGCGTAACATCATCTTTCACATTGTACAAAAAAATTGGGCTAACTTTACTGGTTTTGTTACTTTTTAATTCATGAAACCGTTTTTTTTCCCCAAAAAAAAGGCGTTTGAGATATAAATAAATATAATGTTTGAGGGGTTCCAATTAATTTTCTAGCAAACAAATTGATTTTTACATGGAGAGAAGTGCCAAAATAGGCCCGGTGGTCATGTGGTTAAATGGAGGAGACAAACCACTTAAAAGAGAAGTATGGGAATTGTAAAAAAAACAAACAAAAAAACAACACATAATCACCTAGGTGGATGCAGCATCTGTCCCACACTGCCCCCAAGACCGAGAACTGACCGATCAAACACAGCCGATTGATCAGTTCTTTTGGTATTCAGTAAAAAAAGGGGCCCTGCAGCACTCACTGGAGCGCTGGGCTGTGGAGGGGGAGGGAGTGGCTGGCTCAGGCTCTTAGCGGCTCCCTACAATAAAGTCAGACTTCTCTCTAGAGCCTGGACTGGCTGAGTGATGTCAGCCGACAGCGGACTTTAGCCTACTGTCGGCTGAAAACATATCACATGAGTGCAGAACTAAATGCACTCATGTGACCCACAGGAGAATTAGGGCCAAAATAGCTTTGGCCCCTACAGTGTAATTACAATGATCAGCATTTTTATATAAACCTTTATTAATTCCAAAAGGGAAAAAACTGTTTGTGCTGCAACCGACTATAAAATGTGAGCTGGAGTTTGGCCTCAATTTGTTAGTGTATCTAAATCTGCCAATACATTCAACACTGCCCTACACACACACACACACACACACACACACACACACACACACACACCTGCTGTGCCTCCTGTTCTCATTAATCCAGTAGTGTAGTGCCCTCACTAATACAGGAGGAGAGTTACTGACCAGATCACCAGGTGAAAACAAGGGGGAAACAAAAAAGAAAAATTAAACTGGTGCAGCCACCAAATCTAATGATTGATAAGATGCAATTAAGCCTAGATTTCCACTATTGCAACCTGAAAGTCGCATGATTTTCCCACGACTTGAAGCAATGCCTGTGTATTCTTGAGGTCTATGGACCGCAAGTGGCATCAAAGTACAGATAAAAACAGTACTCATTGGAAGTCATGGGGTACGACTTGTCATTCGACTTTGCAGTCCCAAGTTGCAGGACAAGTTGCACAAGTGGAAACAGAGCCTTAAAACGCATTTTTGTTTTGGGTTTTGTTACAGAGATCATATTATGAAATATATAACCGAGAAAAATCTATAGAAAGTCACCTTTTCCAGCTGAAACATCGAACACCGTGCCCTTCACTGCCATATAAATCGGCTGATCCTCCTGCAGAGAGAATTTGAATATTTTATTAGATTGTCATTGAAAAATTTGGTCTCGGGTATGTTCTCCTGTAATAGGGGCAATATAAAATTATGAATAACACCTTTAAGAAAAAGATTAAACAGCAATATGAATAAATAGACAATATGCTTTGGCTAAAAAAAAAAAACGTTTCTGTGCATCGGGATAAAGCTTGTTTTAGACGGAAGTCAGAAAAGCATTAACATTCCATTTTGGCAGACTGGGGTATAAACGTGCATGCTCATACTGCACCGCTGTGCATGTTAATGTAATGAACAGATAACAATTGTGGGGCAGATCCACAAAGATCTGCACCGGCGCAGCGTATCTAAGATACGCTACGCCGCCGTAACTTACCCGCTTTGGTTTGAATCCACAAAGAATTTGCGCCGTAAGTTACAGCAGCGTAGCATTTCTCTCGCGACGTAACGGCACGTAATTCAAATCGTGAGTAGGGGGCGTGTTTCATTTAAATGAAGCGCGTCCCTGCGCCGAACGAACTGCGCATGCACCGTCCCTAAATTTCCCGCCATGCATTGCGCTTAATGATGTCGCAAGGACGTCATTGGTTTTGACGTGGACGTAAATTACGTCCAGCCCCATTCACCAACGACTTGCGCAAACAAAATAAAAATTTAAAAATTCGGAGCGGCAACAACGGCCATACTCAACATTGCGTACGCCACCAAATAGCAGCTTTAACCATACGCCGA
This sequence comes from Rana temporaria, assembly GCF_905171775.1. Classification (NCBI taxonomy): domain Eukaryota; kingdom Metazoa; phylum Chordata; class Amphibia; order Anura; family Ranidae; genus Rana; species Rana temporaria. Next base: position 437,104,698 of record NC_053492.1, read on the forward strand.
AAAAAGGACTAGAAACGACGTAAAGGAATGCGACGGCCGCTCGTACATTCGTGGATCGTCGGAAATAGCTAATTTGCATACTCGACGCAGAATACGACAGGAACGCCATCCAGCAGACGCCAAAGTATTGCATCTTAGATCCGAAGGCGTTCGAAGACGTACGCATGTCGGATCTAGCCCAGATGCCGTTGTATCTTGTTTTGAGGATTTAAAACAAAGATACGACGCAGGAAATTTGAAAGTACGCCGGTGTATCACTAGATACGCCGGCGTACTCTCTCTGTGGATATGCCCCTGTGTCTTTAACCACCTCAATACTGGGCACTTTCACCCCCTTCCTGCTCAGGCTATTTTTCAGCTTTCAGCGCTGTCACAATTGCGCGGTCATACAACACTGTACCCAAATGAAATTTTAATAATTTTTTCCCCACAAATAAAGCTTTCTTTTGGTGGTATTTGATCACCTCTGTGGTTTTAATTTTTTTCACTATAAAACAAAAGAAAAGAAGAGTGACAATTTTGAAAAAAAAAAAAGCAATATTTTTTACTTTTTGCTATAATAAATATCCCCAAAAATATATAAAAAATACATTTTTTCCTCAGTTTTGGCTGATACGTATTCTTCTACTTATTTTTGGTTAAAAAAAAAAAAAAAAAAAAAAAAAAAAAAAAAATCGCAATAAGCGTATATTGATTGGTTTGCACAAAAGTTATAGCTGCTACAAAATAGGTGAAAGATTATTAGCATTTTTTTTTTTTTACTAGTAATGGCGGTGATCGGTGATTCACTTTGAAGCCGAGAGTCAGCTGAACAAAACCCAAACAGGCTACTGCAGCCATCAGCCTGTGACTAAGCTCTGGAATGTTTTACCCCCTTTCTGACTAGGCCATTTTTTTTTGCAATACTGCACTGCAAAACTGACAATTGCATGTACATGGGACGCTGTACCCAGAAAAAATAAATACAAAAAAAATGTCCTTTTTTCCCCCCACAAATAGAGCTTTCTTTTGGTGGTATTTGCTCACCTCTGCGGTTTTACATACATATCCAACTGCTTTTAGCTGATCTCCTTGCAGGCCGATTCCCAGTGCAGCTACCAACCATTGGAAAATGGATAGCAGGATACAAAAAACACACAAAGGCAGCGCTCAATGGGAATAGCATCAAAACTTTTATAGTCTTCAAATTAGGGCTGCGGAAATTAACGATTAATTGGTCGATTAATCGTTAATTTCTTTGGTCGATTAAAATTATTTTGATCGATTGACGATCCGCGGAGTGAGCTCCGCGGTCTCGCCCATAGGAAAGGCCGCGGCTTCGGCCTAGCTCCGGAGCCGCGGCGCGCTGACGTCATCATCACCTGCCCGCCTGCTTGTATCTTCTTCCCTTGCGCACGTGTGTCCATCAGCTACTCTGCAGTTGGGTCTGCCTGCCTGATAGTCAGGTAAGAAAGGACAACCATCTGTGTGTGGTAACATTATGGGGCAGATGTATATATTCCTGGAGTATGGGGACAGATGTGTATATTAAAGCATGGGGGCAGATGCTGTACACATCTGCCCCCATGCTGTAATGTACACATCTGCCCCCATGCTGTAATGTAAACATCTGCCCCCATGCTGTAATGTACACATCTGCCCCCATGCTGTAATGTACACATCTGCCCCCATGCTGTAATGTAAACATCTGCCCCCATGCTGTAATGTACACATCTGCCCCCATGCTGTAATGTACACATCTGCCCCCATGCTGTAATGTACACATCTGCCCCCATGCTGTAATGTACACATCTGCCCCCATACTGCAAGAATATACACATCTGCCCCCATGCTGTAATGTACACATGGGGGCAGATGTGTATATTCTTGCAGTATGGGAGGCAGATGTGTATATTAAAGCATGGGGGCAGATGTGTACATTACAGCATGGAGGCAGATGTGTATATTAAAGCATGGGGGCAGATGTGTATATTACAGCATGGAGGCAGATGCTGTAATGTACACATCTGCCCCCATGCTGTAATGTACACATCTGCCCCATGCTGTAATGTACACATCTGCCCCCATGCTGTAATATACACATCTGCCCCCATACTGCAAGAATATACACATCTGCCCCCATACTGCAAGAATATACACATCTGCCCCCATGCTGTAATGTACACATCTGCCCCCATGCTGTAATGTACACATCTGCCCCCATGCTGTAATGTACACATCTGACCCCATGCTGCAAGAATATACACATATGCCCCCATACTGCAAGAATATACACATCTGCCCCCATGCTGTAATGTACACATGGGGGCAGATGTGTATATTCTTGCAGTATGGGGGCAGATGTGTATATTACAGCATGGGGTCAGATGTGTACATTACAGCATGGGGGCAGATGTGTATATTACAGCATGGGGGCAGATGCTGTAATATACACATCTGCCCCCATACTGCAAGAATATACACATCTGCCCCCATACTGCCCCCACCACATTTACCAGTGGCTAATGCAGAGTTGCAATGCAAGGAGATCAGCTAAAAGTAGTTGTATCTGTATGTGCGTTAATTAATCGAAATTAGTCGATTAATCGATTAAAAAAAAAAACGATTAATCGAACACAAAAATTTTAATCAGTCACAGCCCTACTTCAAATAGGTAACAAAATAAACATTGCACTGGAGATAAAATCGATGTAGCTACATAACCTGTAAAAATGGTGCGAGTAATACCAAACGGTAGCAAAAGCAGTCATAAAAACATGTAGCCAAGTATGATACTGGTATAAAAATGTGTACAACGATACCACTGCTGAATCCAGATGAGGAGAGGTTAACATCAGTCCGTCGGCATGTAGATGTCCCGTGAAGGGAACTATCACAACTCCCAGTGGATGGCTGTAGAATCCCAGGGTGATAGAGGGAAGTGATAGAGGGAAGTGTAACAGCCCTTGCGTGTGACAGATAGTAAGGTCCTGCCGACATGCAGATATGAAGGCACAGCAAAGGAGCCCTTCAGATGGACACGGCAAGCCCCGCCGGTGTCCGTGACTTCACCGGATCTCTGACAGAACGCCCTGAAGCTGGCGGAGTGGCGAGTACCGATCCAAAAAATTAACGATTAATCGAGGAATTAATAGTTAATTTCCACAACCCTAATATAGAACTTTCAACAAAACTGAAGTCTACATAAAAGCTGGAATGCCGATTTACCAACTAAAGGAAGGTCCCCACCCAACCTGAAAGACTGCATGACGGATCAGTTGTCACAGCAAAATGGTTTGCAGTAGTGCGACATTCCTGTTCCAACAACGCCCCCGCCTACCCTGCACTATTGGTTATTAACCACTTGCCAACCAGATCACGTACATTTATTGCGGCATGTTGGCTCTCCTGTGCGAACCAACGTACCTGTACTTCAGTCCGTGCAAGGAGGATAGCGGGGCGAGCCCGCAGGCTTGGTGTCCGTCAGCAACCGGTGATTGTTGTGTACAGAGGCAGAACGGGGAACTGCCTATGTAAACAAGGCGATTCCCCATTCTGCCTAATGACAACATGTCAGATCTTCTGTTCCCAGTGATCGGGAACAGCAATCTCTGTCATGTCCCAGTGAGCCCATCCTTCATACAGTTAGAACACACACAGGGAACACACTTAACCCCTTGATCGCCCCCTAGTGTTAACCTCCTTCCATGCCGGTGTAATTTTTACAGGTAAGAGAGCTGCCGCTCCAGGTGAGCTCACTAGGGTAATTGATGTCCACTCAGAAGCAGATGGGTGCTGGCAATGCACAGGATGTGCAAAAACAATAAGGATATGGACAGCCGCACTTCAGTAACTTGAAAAAAGACGTGCCCTTTATTGGGTACAGGAAAAAATGCACTACAGATATCAGCACACAGTGGGATAAACAGCTGACGCGTTTCGCATTGAGTGTCAATGCTTAATCATAGCTATCATAGCTATGATTAAGCATTGACACTCAATGCGAAACGCGTCAGCTGTTTATCCCACTGTGTGCTGATATCTGTAGTGCATTTTTTCCTGTACCCAATAAAGGGCACGTCTTTTTTCAAGTTACTGGAGTGCGGCTGTCCATATCCTTATTGTTTTGCACCGCCGGTGTAATTTTTACATTGATCATTGCATTTTTTTTATAGCAATATCACTTGTCCCCAAAAAGTGTCATTTGGGGTCAGAATTGTCTGACAGATCGCCGCCATTACTAGTAAAAACAATAAAAGTCGCTAAATCTATCCCGTAGTTTGTAGACGCAATAACTTTTGTGCAAAGCAATCAATATACGCTTATTGCGATTTTTTGGCCTGGTCATTAAGGGGGCAAATCCTTCAGGGCTGAAGTGGTTAACTTTAAGTATAAGTCAGGGCAAAAAAAAAAAGGGGGAAAATATACAAGCTTAGTACATCACTTCAATACATGCCATTTCCTTATGTTTTTTTTCCCCCCCTTAAAGGGATGGCGCGCCATCCCTGGCGGAAGAGCGGCGCCCCATCCCTGGCGGAAGAGCGGCGCCCCATCCCTGGCGGAAGAGCGGCGCCCCATCCCTGGCAAAGACACATCGGGTCCCCAGACCACTGTTTGGAGGGAAATGCTCTATACCAGGGGTCTCCAAACTGCGGCCCAAGGGCCGGATGTGGCCCTTTGCTAGCCTTTATCCAGCCCTTGGGGCAGTATTACTCCCAATATGAGGCACTATTCCTCCCAATGACACCAACAATGGGGCTCTCATTCTTCAACTAATAGCAATGATGGAGCACTATTCCTCCTCCTACTGCCCCTAACACTGGGGCCATGTTAATTCTCACTGATGCTCGGCCCTGGGGCATTTTCTACCCCCATTGGTCAGAATCCGGCCCCCCTGAAGCCTCAAAGACAGTGCTTGAAAAGTATGGAGACCCCTGCTCTATACAATCTGATTGCATAGTATCTGTACATTACCATCAACTACGTAATTAAAAGGAGTGCCTGATAGGATACTGATTGATTGGATCGTTTAGACGAGTGTGTCACAAGGATATACGTCGGCAGAATGGCACGGCTGGGCAAGGTGACGGATATTTACGTCACTTTGAATTTCCCTCCATGCGGACGCGCGCTCCTGCCGCGAGCTCCGTGACCATGCCCACGGGACCTGCGGACTCGATGTCCGCTGGTGTCCCGCAATCGGGTCACAGAGCTGCAGAACGGGGAGAGGCCAATGTAAACAAGGCATCTCCCTGTTCTGCCTAGTGACAGGACACTGATCGCCTGCTCCCTGTCATCGTGAGCAGCGATCAATGACGTGTCACAGTAAGCCACGCCCCCTAACAGTCAGAATCACTCCCTAGGACACACTTAACCCCTTCCCACCCCCTAGTGGTTAACACCTTCACTGTCAGTCACATTTATACAGTAATCAGTGCATTTTTATAGCACTGATCGCTGTATAAATGTGAATGGCCCCAAAATAGCTTCAAAATATGTCCTCCATAATGTCGCAGTCACGATCAAAAATAATTCAATCGCTGATCGCCGCCATTACTAGTAAAAATAAAATTATTAATAGTAATGCCATAAAACTATCCCCTATTTTGTAGACGCTATAACTTTTGCGCAAACCTATCAAAAAACACTTATTGCGATTTTTTTTACCAAAAATATGTAGAAGAATACATATCGGCCTAAACTGAGGAAAAAAAAAATGTTTTTTGGGGGGATATTTATTATAGCAAAAAGTCAAAAATATTGCTTTTTTTTCCCCCAAAAATTGTCGCTCTATTTTTGTTTAGAGCATAAAAAATAAAAACCGCAGAGGTGATCAAATACCACCAAAAGAAAGTTCTATTTGTGGGGAAAAAAGGACGCCAATTTTGTTTGGGAGCCACGTCGCACGACCGCGCAATTGTCAGTTAAAGCGACGCAGTGGCGAATTGCAAAAAGTGCTCTGGTCTTTGGCCAGCCAAATGGTCCGGGCTTAAGTGGATCATTTTGGTAAAGCGGCAAAAAAAGAAAAGTTCTAATAGACATGTATGCATAATGCACGGCATGGATTGTGGCATAGGCTGCATAGTCCATAATAGTGATAATCCATGGAAGGTCGTGCATTGTCCCAGCAGTTACCTGCTCCCCGTTGTATTTGGCCAGGTCATCCTCGGTGAAGAGGCGGACAGGTTTGTGGTCAGCTGATCGCCGGATCTCCGGCTCCCCCATTACCGGAGCGCACAGCAAACCACTGAGCACCAGCGCGGAGCACAGCGCCCGGCACGGCGACATCTTCACACACTTCCTGGAGGGGCGGGGTCACAACGCTGCACCGGACTACAAGCCCCGCCCACAGGAGGTGCAGTAACCCTTTACCTTCCAGTGATCTACAGAAGGAGAATGCTCTCTGGACTGTACAAATCTATCTAATGATATAACTACATCGCTCAGAACGCGTGTCTTCTCAGCTCTTCCCTGAAATAACAGGAAAATGAGGACAAGGTTATTCAAACTTTATTATTGTAAATCTGTAAATTGCACAAGATCCACCCTACTGTAAAATATCCATTCTATTTGTATCAGGTCAGGTTGGCTCTTCTATTACACATTTGGTGGTAGATCTAAAGCAGATTGTACAATCAGATTGTAAGGTCTATGACCCACAGAGCGAAGCAGCCAATCAGAATTCAGGCTTGTTAAATCACATAATGGAAACATAAGGACATGTTCACATTTGTCATGGCCGCGGCGATGTCTTTATGCACGTATTGCGTTAACCTCTCATTCATGGACACGACCCGCTTTTTTAAGCCCTGCGCCCTAAAATGTAAGGCATGGGCGACATTGCCCACTTGTGTATTAGTAAATTGGGGTGCCGGTAGCTTGTAGGGCGCTGCGATGCGATGTATTGCGTCACAACACACTGCATAAAAATGCACCACATCGCAATTTTTCTATTTCTATGCAGTGGTGTCACTAGGGTTGGTGTCACCCGGTGTGGTAAAACATGGTGTCACACCCCCCCCCCCCCCCCGGTACAGCACCGAGCAGGTTAGCTCAGTGCCGAGATTTCCCCCCCCCCCCCCATTATTGTCCTCAGTGACCAAATTCCTGACCTATTACTGTCCTTAGTGCCCCCCCAATAGTGTCCTCAGTCCCCCCAATTAATATCCCCACTGACCCATTCACTGTCCTCAGGCCCCCATTACTACCAATTACTGCCCTAACCCCCCCTCCCAATTATGTCCTTAATGGCCCAATTACTGTCCTCAGCCCCCCCTCTCCCCCCAATAATGTCCTTAATGGCCCAATTACTATCCTCAGGCCCCCCCCCCCCCATTATGTCCTTAATGGCCCAATTACTATCCTCAGGCCCCTGCCCGAATTACTTTAATCAGGCCCCTATTACTGTCCTCATTCCCCCCAATAATGTCCTCAGTGACCCCATTATTGTCCTCATTCCCCCCATTACTGTCCTCATTCCCCCCATTACTGTCCTTAGTCCCCCCAAAAACGTCCTCTGTCCCTCCAATAATGTCCTTACTGACCCCATTAATGTCGTCAGTGACCCCTATTACTGTCCTCAGGCCCCTATTACTTTTTTCAGTTCCCCCCAATAATGTCCTCAGTGACCTTATTACTTTCCTTAGTCCTCCCCTTACTGTACTCAGTTCTCCCCCCAATTAATGTCCTCAGTGACCCCATTACTGTCCTCAGCGCCCCCCTCACAGCACCCCATTACTGTCCTCAGCGCCCCCCCTCACAGCACCCCATTACTGTCCTCAGGTTCCCCCCAGAACCCCATTACTGTCCTCAGTGCCCCCCACATCACACCATTACTGTCTTTAGGTCCCCCCCAGCACCCCTTTACTGCCCTCAGCGCCCCCTCACAGCATTCCATTACTGTCCTCAGCGCCCCCCCCCCCTCACAGCACCCCATTACTGTCCTCAGCGCCCCCTCACAGCATTCCATTACTGTCCTCAGCACGCCCCCTCACAGCACCCCATTACTGTCCTCAGGTTCCCCCCCAGCACCCCTTTACATTCCTCTGCCCCCAATCACAGGGCCCCATTAATGTCCTCAGTCCCCCCCCCCCCACATCACCCCCTCATTGCTTCCCCTCCTGTCTTACCTAACATAGACAGTTGGGAGGGCTGTAGACGCATTAGGTCTGGACAGAGGGCGGAAGCTGCAAGCTAGTGATTGGTTGATAGGACCACCATGCATCCAAACAACCAATCACCAGCTGTTAACTCAGACAGCTTTGCCCCCTCAGTCTATCTTGAGCTGTCCTGGCTCCCGCAGATGGCTCCTGCTGGACAGAGTAACAGCTGCGCCGTGGCTTGGGTGTCACCTGGGTGCAGTCCACACCCCCATAGCGACGCCACTTCTGTGTATTGGGACTGCGCTGTCCAGTGCAGCCCAAAACCCATGGTGTGGACAAACCCTTAGGGCCCATTTACACCAGATACTGAGGCCACTTCCGTGTCTACGTGCACTGCACTGCGTGTGGTGCATTTTTTTTCATTTACATGCATTTGTGCACATTTCTGTGAATTTGCAGCCAGTGTCGTTAGTACAGTGACAGTGCATATGTTTTAGCACTGATCACTGTATTGTTGTCACTGGTCCCCATAAAGTGTTACTTAGTGTCCGATTTGTCCACCGCAATTTTTTTTTTTTTTTTATATGTAGCAGAATACATATTGGCCTAAATTGATGAAGAAATTAGATTTTTTCCCCTTTTTTTCTTGGATATATATTATAGCAAAAAGTAAAAAAAAATTATTTTTTTCAAAATGTTCAAAATTGTAAATAGTGTAAAACATAAAAACCGCAGAGCTGATCAAATACCACCAAAAGAAATCTGTATTTGGGAAGGGGGAGGGGCATACATTTTATTTGGGTACAATGTTGCACAACCGCGCAATTGTCAGCTAAAGCAACGCAGTACCGTATCACAAAAAATGGCCTGGTACATTTTCCACAGCTGAAGTGGTTAATGTTGTGTTTTTTTAAAACATTGCGTTAGTGTGTGATAGTGTGACATAAATAAATGGAACCTGCCGCAATTTTATTCTCAGGGGTGTCTGCTTCATTAAATTATAATGCTTGAGAGGGGGGGGGAGGGGTATTTGTAATCTTCAGGACTAAAATGATTACTTTAAACATTTGTAAAAAAAAAAAAAACGGCTCTATCCAAAAATACAAAGTTGTGTGTTCCTGTCACCATCCTCTACTGTGACTCCATCCTCCTCATCCTCCCTCCATCTCCTCTCCTCCTTCCATCTCCAGCAAACTTCAGGGACTTCATTTCCCAGCATGCTGTGCGCCGGTCCGCTGTGTTGGGTCAGCTGCGCACGCATCCCCAGTGCAGACAGAGCCCGGAGCGGAGCAGCATCCTCTATAGAGCCCGGATCCGCCCGCCGCCCGGTGCCATGATCAGGGCGGAACTCTCCAGATCCTACCAAGAGGTAATAGAAGAGGGGGATGGGGATGACACATGGGGGAGGGGAGACATCCAATAATACTCTGTGTGTCTCTAAATCAATTATTCAGAGCATGGGATGAGAGGAGTCACATGACATTGTCAGATCTCTGAGTTCAGAAAGTTCAGCCGAAATATTGTATCTTTATTATAGAAATATTGTATCCCTAATATAGAAATATTGTATCTTTATTATAGAAATATTGTATCCCTAATATAGAAATATTGTATCTTTATTATAGAAACTTTGTATCCCTGATATAGAAATATTGTATCTTTATTATAGAAATATTGTATTTTTATTATAGAAATATTGTATTTTTATTATAGAAATATTGTATCTTTATTATAGAAATATTGTATCCCTAATATAGAAATATTGTATCCCTAATATAGAAATATTGTATCTTTATTATAGAAATATTGTATCTTTATTATAGAAATATTGTATTTTTATTATTTTTTTTCCCCACTAATAGCGCTTTCTTTTGGTGGTATTTGATCAACTCTGCGGTTTTTATTTGTTGTGCTATAAATAAAAAAAGAATGAACATTTTGAAAAACAAAAAAACTTTTATTTTGTAAATCAGTAAATTTTCTCCTTCACTGATGGGCAGTGATGAGGCAGTACTGATTGGCACTGATGAGGTGGCACTTATATGCAGCACTGATGGGCACTGATATACAGCACTGATGGGAACTGATAGGTGGCACTGATGGGCACTCATAGGTGGCATTGATAGGTCGCACTGGAGGGCACGTATCGGTGGCACTGATGGGCACTGCTGGGCTGTTAGGCAGCACCGATCAGAGTCACTGGCAGGCATCACTGATGGGCACAGAGTGTCATCCCCAATGAGCAACGATTGCCATCCCTGGTGGGCTCTAGTGGGCTTAGTTTATGGCCATGGGTGGGCATCCCTGGTGGCCATGGGGGGGGGGGGCATCCCTGGTGGTCCTGGGTGGGCATTCTCTAGGGGAGCTGCTCTAATAATCAATCAGAAAGAGAAGCGGTGTGTCAGACTGACACACCACACCACTGATCGCCGGGCTGCGCGCTAGCTTGTTATCCTACTGGACGGAATATGACGCCTAGTCAGGATAACTGAACCACTTCCTGCCCTTCATTCTGCTATAGGGCAGGAAGTAGTTAAGTGTTTAGGAAATGCAAAATTTCAGTACAAAGTACATTAAAGGATATGTAAAGGGTCGTTTAAAAAACAAACAAACATGTTATACCTACCTCTTCTGTGCAGTTGGTATTGCACAGAGTGGCCCCAATTCTCCTCTTCTGGGGTCCCTCAGCGGCGCTCATGGCTCCTCCTCTTCTCGAGTGCCCCGTTGGAGAGCCGCTTTCCCTCGGGGGCCCTCGTGCGTGCGGGCGCGCTCCCGTGTCCTGCTGCTGCGTCCATTGACACAGACAGCAAGACTCGGCTCCGCCCCCCGACTCCAACATCATTTGATTTGATTGACAGCAGCGGGAGCCAATGGAATGGAACCAGCAGCTGTCAACTCTCTGACTCTGATCTCACAGGGGGCGGGGATAGACAACAAATGATTCCAGGTGCCTGGTCTGTGAAAGGTGTCCCGATGGCTTCAGAAGCTGTGAAAGTATTTTAACCACTTAAGGACCCCTTCACGCCGATATACGTCGTCAGAATGGCACGGCTGGGCACAATCACGTACCTGTATGTGTCTTTTTAAGGCCCAGCCGTGGGGTTGCGAGCGCCCCGGTCGCGACACGGTCCGAAGCTCCGTGAACGCGCCCGCGGACCCGATCGCTGCCGGAGCCCCGCGATTGGTCACCGGAGCTGAAGAACAGGGAGAGGTGTGTGTAAACACACCTTCCCTGTTCTTCGTTGTGGCAATGTCAGTGATCGTCTGTTCCCTGATATAGGGAAAGACGATCACTGATGTCACACGTCCAGCCCCGCCCCCCTACAGTTAGAAACGCATATGAGGTCACACTTAACCCCTTCAGCGCCCCCTAGTGGTTAACTCCTAAACTGCAATTGTCATTTTCACAGTAAGCAGTGCATTTTTATAGCACTTTTCGCTGTGAAAATGACAATGGTCCCAAAAATGTGTCAAAATTGTCCGATGTGTCCGCCATAATGTCGCAGTCATAAAAAAAATCGTTGATTGCAGCCATTAGTGGTACAAAAATTATTTTTTTATAAAAATGCCATAAAACTATCCCCTATTTTTAATAAAAAATAAGTAAAAGAATACGTATCGGCCTAAACTGAGAAAATAAAATGTTTTTTTTATATCTTTTTTGGGGATATTTATTATAGCAAAATTGAAAAAATATTGATTTTTTTTCAAAATTGTCGCTCTATTTTTGTTTATAGCGAAAAAAATAAAAACCGCAGAGGTGATCAAATACCACCAAAAAGAAAGCTTTATTTGTGGGGAAAAAAGGACGCCAATTTTGTTTGAGAGCCACGTCGCACGACCGCGCAATTGTCAGTTAAAGTGGCGCAGTGCCGAATCGTAAAAAAGGGGCAAGGTCCTTAAAGGGGTGGTTCACCCTAAAAACTACTTTTTTTTATTACACTGGCCCCCCACATTACAATACGATTAAGGCTCTTATTATTTTTTTTTGATGCTGTACATACCTTTGTACAGCATATTCACCCGTGGCATCCGGGTTGCGAGTCCCGCGGGAGTGGGCGTTCCTAACATGTCTGTGATTGACGTTTTGCCCAAAAACGAGCTCCCCCCCGTCGCGTAAGCCGCGTCACGGTTGGCAAAAGGAGCCGAATGGCGAGTCGGCGCTATACTGCGCATGCGCATCGCCGTTCGGCTCCTTTCGCCAATCGTGACGCGGCTTACGCGACGGGGGGGAGCTCGTTTTTGGGCAAAACGTCAATCACAGACATGTTAGGAACGCCCACTCCCGCGGGACTCGCAACCCGGATGCCACGGGTGAATATGCTGTACAAAGGTATGTACAGCATCAAAAAAATAATAATAGCCTTAATCGTATTGTAATGTGGGGGGCCAGTGTAATAAGAAAAAGTAGTTTTTAGGGTGAACCACCCCTTTAACCTGCATAATGGTCCAGGTCCTAAGTGGTTAATAGATTTAGAGTCTGACATTAGAGACTATAGATAAGGTGTTATGTAAATTGTAATTGGCGATGTCTGTGTCATGTGACTTGTGTTTATGTGACTGTACAATGACAAATGATTAGATTATTTCTTTACTTTGTGTTGATCTTGGATCATGTGACCTGCAGGCTGTACAGTGACACCTCTGCTAGACCATTAATATGTCATTGATTTACACTCAGCCCGGTTTTTGTCAGGCCAAGTTTTTTCTTTTCTCGAGTTCAAGTTAGGACGTAAATGGTAAAATATCCTCATGTATTCATTATACAGATGACCACAAAAGTCAGGCTTGTTTTCCAATTAATTGCTGACCGGGCCTTCTCTGGACCTCGGTGTTTACAAGTTTTAAAGAGTATTTTTTGCTAGAAAATTACTTAGATTCCCCAAACATTCTATATATATATATATATATTATATATATATATATATATATATATATATATATATATATTAGAGGTAGACCGATATGGGTTTTTCTCTGGCCGATGCCGATGCCAATATTTGTAAATCGGGGCGGCCGATGGCCGATTTTTGCGGCCGGTATTTTAGGCCGATTTTTTTTTTTTTTTTTCCCTCATCTCAAAAAATCTAGGGTGGAGAGGTGGGGAGGAGATAATTGTTTAGGGTGGAGAGGTGGGGTGCAGCCTGTCAGTGTCACATCAGTGCCCACCAGTGCAGCCCATCAGTGCCACCTCATTAGTGCCCACCAGTGCAGCCTATCAGTGTCACCTCAGTGCCCAACAGTGCAGCCCATCAGTGCCACCTCATCAATGCCCACCAATGCACCAGTGCATCCCATCATTGCCCACCAGTGCATCTCACCAGCGCATCACCACATCAGTGCCAACCAGCGCATCACCACATCAGTGCCAACCAGCGCATCACCACATCAGTGCCAACCAGCGCTTCACCACATCAGTGCCAACCAGCGCATCACCACATCAGTGCCAACCAGTGCATCACCACATCAGTGCCAACCAGCGCATCACCTCATCAGTGCCAACCAACGCATCACCTCATCAGTGCCAACCAGCGCATCACCTCATCAGTGCCAACCAGCGCATCACCACATCAGTGCCAACCAGTGCATCACCACATCAGTGCCAACCAGTGCATCACCACATCAGTCCCAACCAGTGCATCACCTCATCAGTGCCTCACATCAGTGCCCACCAGTACAGCATAATGTCATTTATTGCCACAGTGCCACCTCATCAATGCCCACCAGCGGAGCGCTCCAGGCATCTCCTAGCACAAAAAGCTCCATTGTCCCTGGCCCTGAGTGCTGCCCCGCCTCTGCCTACAATCCCCAGAATGCAGAGCGGGCCTGTAACAGCCAATCGGAGGCGGCCGCTGCCGACATCCTCCACTCTGAAAAAAAAGGTCCCCTGACGTGCTGCGCGCCCTGCCTCTGTCTACAAAGTCCAGAATGCAGCGCGGGCCGGCAGTTACCGGCCCGCGCTGCATTCTGGGCTTTGTAGGCAAAGGCAGGGCGCACAGCACGTCAGGGGACATTTTTTTTACAGTGGAGGATGTCGGCAGCGGCGGCCGCCGATTGGCTGTTACGGGCCTGCTGGTTGGCTGCCGCGCTGGGTGTGCTAAGATGGCCGCGGCTCCAGAGCTAGGCCGAAGCCGCGACCTTTCCTGATGCTGTGACCGCGGCGGCAATCCGCGGATTGCCGCCGCGGTCACAGCATCAGGAAAGGCCGGGGCTTCGGCCTAGCTCGGCCTAGCTACGGAGCCGTGGCACCACTAACGGCCATGTTAAATATCGGCCTAATTTTGGATAAAAATCGGCCGATGTCGATTTCTCCAAAACGGCCAAATATCGGCCGATATATCGGTCGACCTCTAATATATATATATATTTTTTAGCAGAGACCCTAGAGCATAAAATGGCGATCCTTGCAATATTTAATGTCACACAGTATTTGCGCAGCAGTATTTCAAACGCAATTTTTATTTTGGAAAAAATACACTTTAATGAATGTATAAAAAAGAAAAACAGTAAATTTAGCAAAATTGTTTTTCTATAATGTGAAAGATGATGTTACGCCGAGTAAATAGATACCTAATATGCCCATTTACGCTACGCCGCCGTAACTTAGGGGGCAAGTGCTTTGTGAATACAGCACTTGCCTCCCTAAGTTGCGGCAGCGTAAATACGATACGCCATGCCCGCGCAACGTAGATCGGCCGAACGTGAATCTAGGCCTGTGTGTCTAAAACCCCTCAGCACCAATCAGTTTAGTTTTCCAAATCATCACTGCCCTGTATTGGCTCTGTGGCTCTGTACAGCAGAGGCAGGAAACAACATGCAAAAATGAAACTGAAAATGTAGGTACATTATATGATTGATTTTTATCTATTTTTATGTGTTTTTAAAAGGAATCAGTTAACTATTATGGGCCATATTCTTAAACAAGTTACGTAGGCGTATCAACAGATACGCCTACGTAAGTCCCTTTCCTATGTTTAAGTGTATTCTCAAACTGAGATACACTTAAACATGCCTAAGATACACCAGCCTGCGCCGTTGTATCTTAGGCTGCAATATTTACGCTGACCGCTAGGTGGCGGTCAGCGTAGAATATGCAAATGACTACTCACGCCGATTCTCGAACGTACGCTTGCCCGCCGTAGTGTTTTAACGTCGTTTCCGTAAGCGATACGCGGCGTAAAGATAAAGATGCCCCCTAGGTGGCGTACTCAATGTTAAGTATGGCCGTCGATCCCGCGTCGAAATTTCAAAATTGAACGTCGTTTACGTAAGTCGTCCGTGAATGGCGCTGGACGCCATTTACGTTACAGTCAAAACAAATGACGTCCGTGAGACGTCATTTAGCGCAATGCAAGTCGGGTAATTTACCCGACGGAGCATGCGCATTACGATCGGCGCGGGAGCGCGCCTAATTTAAATGATCCACGCCCCCTGCCTGGATCATTTGAATTAGGATGGCTTACACGGGTGGACTTTACGCGATGCCGCCGCAAGTTCACAGGTAAGTGGTTTGGGAATCCGGCACTTGCCACTTAAACTTGCGGCGGCGTAACGTAAAGTACATACGTTCCGCCGCCTGAAATGTATGAGAATATGGCCCTATGTCTCTATATCCTGTAAACAGTCATTTCAGCAAAAAAAAAAAACATTTTATTTACAACTCCTTTAAGTCACTACGTTTGTGTTTGTTGGCTGAAAATGTTCTGCCGTCTGTATGCATACCAAGTTCACGAACAATGCCCTTCACACAGAAATCCACAGAAAAGTCAGTTGGAACTCCGATCGTGTGTATGAGGCTTTACAATAACGGTGTGTGGTTTGTGGTTTGAACACCGTTTACATATGTGGGCACAACTTACGTATGTGTTCGCTTCTGTGCGCAAGCTCGGAGGAATGGGGTGCTTGTAATAGAAATAAACATGACAGGTACTCTTTATTGAGAGATCTAGGGTCAGAATTTGGTGTAGAAAGCATGGATCCATCCTGATTGTATGAGTGGGTCAGGCTGGTGGTGTAATGGCGTGGCGGGTATTTTCTTGGCACTCTTTGGATCTTGCTGATCTGTGTTTGGCGTATGTTCCAAACACTTGTGAAACGCAGGAAAACAACATCCGTCAACATGAGCCCTTTGTGAACTGAGCCAAGTGAGTCCTTTTTATCTATTTATGCCAGCAGGACTTTCCTTCCTTTACCCGTTGTGATAAAAAGTTTGCCACCTAACCTGGATTGGTATTATCAAAGAAAAAATTCTGCTCCAGTTAGATAAAACAGGACGTGACTGAATTGTTCTCAGCTGCTTGTTACACTGTATCCAACCTCAAAAGCAAAAATTTACAATATCGCAGCCTAGCAGTCCTTAGATGAGTTGGCTGCGTTTGTTTTCTATTTTTGGGGCCAGATCCAGAGAGAATTGGATCGGCGCAGCGTATCAGAGATACGCTACGCCGCCGTACCTTACCTGGCGGATCTTCGAATCCTCAAAGAATTTGCGCCTTAAGTTACGGCGGCGTAGTGTATTTCTGGCGGCGGAATTCAAATCGGCGGGTAGGGGGCGTGATTCATTTATATGAAGCGCGTCCCCGCGTCGAATGAACTGCGCATGCGTCGTTCCGGAATTTCCCGCCGTGCATTACGCTAAATGACGTCGCTAGGACGTCATTTTTTTTAACTTAGACGTGAGTTACGTCCATCCCTATTCACGAACGACTTGTGCAAAAAAAAAAAAATCTAATTTCGACGCGGGAACGACGGCCATACTTTAACATGGCAAGTCTAACTATACGCCGGATAATACCAGCTTTAACTATACACCGGAAAAAGCCGACTACAGACGACGTTAGAAAATGCGAAGGCCGCGCGTACGTTCATGGATTTTCTTAAATTGCTAATTTGCATACCCGACGCGGAAAACTACGCGAACTCCACCCAGCGGGCGCCGAAGTATTGCACCTACGATCCGAAGGCGTACGCCTGTCGCATCGAACCCAGAAGCCGTCGTATCTTGGTTTGAGGATTCAAACTAAAGATACGACGCGGGTAATTTGAAAGTACGCCGGCGTATCAGTAGATACGCCGGCGTACTCCCTATGTGGATCTGGCCCTTGGTCTTTTCTTTCCTTTTTTTTCCATGATAATCCTGCGAAGAACACACTTGGACGGCTACGCTAACTCACCCCACTGTATCTGTGTACGGGGACATGGTTGTCACCCAGGCTGGACTTTAAACATAAATAAAAAATAGGCCCACAGAGAGCTGATAGCGGTACCAGCCACCTGTTACATTGGACAAAACGATAGTGATTGGCTGGAAAGGCCAACCTACACTATATTGACAAAAGTATTGGGACACCCGCCTTTACATGAACTTTAATGGCATCCCAGTCTTAGTCTGTAGGGTTCAATATTGAGTTGGCTCCCCCTTGCATCTATAACAGCTTCAACTCTTCTGGGAAGGCCGTCCACAAGGGTTAGGTGTGTGTCTATGGGAATGTTTAGGTTAGGTGTGTGTCTATGGGAAAGGCCTGGCTCGCAGTCTCTGCTCTAATTCATCCCAAAGGTGTTCTATTGGGTTGGGGTCAGGACTCTGTGCAGGCCAGTCAAATTCCTCCACCCCAAACTCGCTCATCTCTGTCTTTATGGACCTTGTTTGTGCATCAATGGAACTAAACAACCCCACAGCATAATCCCCCCTCCACCAAATGATTGGGAGGGGTGGCCCAATACTTTTGGCAATAAAGTGTGGTTGAGCGAATTTGGGGTGGAGGAACTTTTTTTCAGGGGTTGGGCTTGGCCCCTTAGTTGCAGCGAAGGGAACTCTTAAGGTGTCAGCATACCAAGACATTTTGGACAATTTCATGCATCCAATTTTGTGGGAACAGTTTGGAGATAACCCCTTCCTGTTCCAACATGACTGCGCACCAGTGCACAAAGCAAGGTCCATAAAGACATGGATGAGCGAGTTTGGGGTGAATTATCTTTGGTAGGAATTAGAGCGGAGACTGGAAGCCAGGCCTTCTTGTCCAACATCAGTGCCCGACCTCACAAACGCGATTCTGGAAGAACGGTCAAACATTCCCATAGACACTCTCCTAAACCTTGTGGACAGCCTTCCCAGAAGAGTCTAATAGCTGCAAAGGGTGGGCCAACTCAATATTGAACCCTACAGACTTACGGACTAACGGACTAATGCCGCGTAATGTCCGATGGACCGTTTTCATCGGACAAACCGATCATGTGTGGGCCCCATCGTTTTTTTCCCATCGGTGAAAAAACTTAGAACCTGTTTTAAAATGATCTGATGGTTAAAAAAACTAGGGTTGTCCCGATACCACTTTTTTGACACCGAGTACAAGTACCGATACTTTTTTTAAGTACTCGCCGATACCGAATACCGATACCTATCACCTAGGAAGAAAAAAATGAGGGCTGATAAAGTGGGGAGGGGAATCACAATCCTGGCTACTGCTCTCTATTCAAATAAAGCAAAACAAAAATGGACAGAGGAAGTGGGGGACAAATGACAAAGGGAAAGGACATAGAGAGGGGAGTAGAGAGAGAATGGGGGCAACAGAGGGAGGGAAGGGAGAGAGGATATAGAAGAGCAAGGGGATAGATAGAAAGTGAGAGGGGGAGAGAAGAGAGAGAGAGAGGAAGGAGGGGGAGAGGATAGAAAGAGGGAGGGAGAGAGAACATGGGGGGGGGATGATAGAGAGAGAGGAGGGGGTGGGAGGAGAGATGAGAAAGGGACAGGTGATGGAAATAATGGTGGGGAAGGGGGGATAGGAGGGTTTGAGGCAGTGGCGTCTGGTGCTCAATTTTTGGGGGGGGGCGCAAACAAACGGAAAAAAAATCATCAATTGCAGCCTCACTGTGCCATGCCATCAATTGTCGCCACTGTGCCATGCCATCAATTGTCGCCACTGTGCCATGTCATAAAACACAGCCACTGTGCCATTAATTGTCGCCTATGTGCCATGCCATTAATTGTCACCACTGTGCCTATCAATTGCCAGCAGTTTGCCCCCTCACAAAATAGCAGGGTGTTCTGAGCTCCTCCCCCTGCCATCCAGACACATGTGGTCTCACCATGGTTTCACCTCCAGCCGCACAATAAGTGCTCCTCCTCCATAGACATGTTGGAGATTGTAGTCCTATAGTCCCGCCCAGCCTCCGCCTCTATCACACACAGCCATCTACTCACCGTGCGTGTACTTCTTTCAGGGCTTCCGAGTCCCGCTACCTCCGCCCGCAGGTCCTCCTGAGTCGGCGCTGTCAGTAGTGTCCCCGACTCCCGCAGCTTGCTAAGGCATCGGATCCAGGGACAGCACGGGTCCATCAGCTGCCCATGTTACGCTTGTGCTCCCCACACAATTCTCCCACAGAGCAACTTGCCGCCCATGGCCGCACCTGGTGATAGCTGACGAGAGGGGAGGAGGAGGTGGGGAGGAAAGGACACGTGATTGGTTGTCAAGGAAGCCGCGGCCCCGTTCCTTAACAACCAATGATTGCCAGCATTTTTTTCTTTACTTTTCAGCTGTTAGCAGGGAATTCCTGCTGAGAGCTGAAAGTACAGAGCCTGAAGGTATCGGTTTTTGGTATCGGGGCATTTGCACGAGTACCGATACTCTTGCAAATGCTTAGTATCGGCACCGATACCAGTATCGGTATCGGGACAACCCAACAAAAAAACGATAGAAAAAAAACGATTGTCTGTGGGCAAGTCCATCGGTTAAAAATCCACGCATGCTCAGAATCAAGTCGACGCATGCTCGGAAGCATTGAACTTCATTTTTCTCAGCACGTCGTGTTTTACGTCACCGCGTTCTGACACAAACTTTTTTTTAACTGATGGTGTGTAGACAAGACTGATGAAAGTCAGCTTCATCGGATATCTGATGAAAAAATCCATCAGTCCGTTTCCATCGGATGAACCAATCGTGTGTACAGGGCATAAGACTGGGATGCCATTAAAGTTCATGTGCGTGTAAAGGCAGGCGTCCCAATATTTTAGCAATATAGTGTAGGTGGTCCATTCTTGTCCTGGGAAGGATCAGTGAGGGCATGTCTGGCAAGGTCGGGGAGACATATTATCATTTGTGGAACTGAAGGCCCTCCTGTTCTTCTGGAATCGGCACTCTCAAGGCTTTCATAAGTATGTGCTATATTGTTGGACTGAACTATATCAGTGATTTGCATTCCAAGGGTGAAAAATTCCCTGGCTGACTTCCTTATCCACCAATCTGTAAGGTTTGACTACAGCATTGCCAACTCTGATCAGACACTTCAAGGACACCTTAGCATGTCATAGGAAAGCCTCCTTATTAAAGTGGAGTTCCACCCAAAAATGGAACTTCCACTTTTCGGAATCCTCCCCTCCGGTGTCACATTTGGCACCTTTCAGGGGGGAGGGGGAGAAGATACCTGTGTAATACAGGTATTTGCTCTCACTTCCTGGCATAGATCACTGCGGTGATCGCGGTGACCTACATCATGTCTGGCGCCTACACTGTCCTCCTACGAAGGTCCCAGAAGACAGCAGGGACCAGTGAGGATGCGCGGCTCACACATGCACAGTAGGGAACAGGGAAGTGAAGCTGCAACGCTTCACTTCCTGATTCCCTCGCCGAGGATGGCGGCGGGGGGCAGCCGATCGATTGATCGGATTCAGCTGCCGACATCGCGGGCACCCTGGACAGGTAAGTGTCCATTTATTAAAAGTAAGCAGCTGCAGTATTTGTAGCTGCTGGCTTTTAACTTTTTTTTAGGTGGAACTCCGCTTTAATCACTTCCTGACTGCAGGAGATCCATGGACGTCCTTGGGTTGAAGTAGTTATACAAACCAAAATTGTATCAAAATTTGCAGCTGGCGATTCCTTGTAAAGCAGAAGTGATTCTAGTGACTGAACAGCCACCCATTCCCCCTCCCCCCAGCTACTTTTCCCCCTCCCTCCAGCCACTTTTCCCCCTCCCCCCAGCCACTTTTCCCCCTCCCCCCAGCTACTTTTCCCCCAGCCACTTTTCCCCCTCCCCCAGCCACTTTTCCCCCTCCCCCAGCCACTTTTCCCCCTCCCCCAGCCACTTTTCCCCCTCCCCCCCAGCCACTTTTCCCCCTCCCCCCCAGCTACTTTTCCCCCAGCCACTTTTCCCCCTCCCCCAGCCACTTTTCCCCCTCCCCCAGCCACTTTTCCCCCTCCCCCAGCCACTTTTCCCCCTCCCCCAGCCACTTTTCCCCCTCCCCCCAGCCACTTTTCCCCCTCCCCCCAGCTACTTTTCCCCCTCCCCCCAGCCACTTTTCCCCCTCCCCCCAGCCACTTTTCCCCCTCCCCCAGCCACTTTTCCCCCTCCCCCAGACACTTTTCCCTGGCTCTCCTGTCCGATCGCTCCCTGAACAGCCACAAAGATTTCCTCACTTCCAGTGTTGGCTCTTTGTTTACCTGGCTGCTAGCCGATCGTACCATTCTGTGCCTGATCGGCTGCATTGAAGGCCAGAGGAGAATTTTGGAGATCTCTCCATAAAGAGGACCTGTCACGGCCCATGCTGTCACAAGGGATGACGTTCATTCCTTGTGATAGCAATAAAGTTAATACAATAAAAAATAAAGAGACCGTGTAAGCAAAAAGTAAAAAAAAAGAAGAAAGCGCCCCACTCCCCCCCTTGTGCTTCCGCACACATGGGAACGCATACATAAATCCCGCACGCATATGTAAACAGTAATCTGACCACACTTGTGAGGTATTGTCGCAATTGTCATAGCAAGAGCAATCATTTTACCACCAGACCTCCTGTGTATCTTTAAACTGGTAACCTGTAAAGGCATTTAAAGCGTCACCTGTGGAAAATGGTAAGTACTGTAGAGGGTTTACTTCTTCTTTAAGAGGTTTTGTTTCTGGGTACCCTTCCCCATCAGGGTCAAAAGGAAAGCCAAGGTTAGTCCACAGCTTGCAAACCTTGGGCTAGATTCATAAAGCCCGCCGTAAGTTTGTGCAGGCGTAGCGTATCTGAGATACGATACGCCGCCGTAACTTAGTGAGGCTAGGGCTGGATTCACAAAGAACCTGCGCCCTAAGTTACGGCGGCGTAGCGTACATCTGCCGGCGTAAGCGCGCCAAATTCAAATTCTGAAGAGGTGGGCGTGTTTTATGTAAATAAAACATGACCCCGCGTAAATTAAGTATTGCCGTCCGTGAACATATCCCAGTGCGCATGCTCCTAATCACGTCGCAAATAGTCAATGCTTTTGACGTGGACGTAATTTACGCAAAGCCCTATTCGCAAACGATTTACGCAAACGACGTAAAATTTTCAAAATTCGATGCGGGAACGACATCCATACTTAATATTGGCTATGCCTCATATAGCAGGAGTAACGTTACGCCGGAAAAAGCCTTACGCAAACAATAAAAAAATCCACCGGGCGCACGTACATTTCTGAATCGGCGTATCCAGCTCATTTGCATATTCTACGCTGAAATTGACGGCAGCGCCACCTAGCGGCCAGCGTAAATATGCAACTAAGATACGATGGCGTAAGAGACTTACGCCAGTCGGATCTTAGCCTAATTTTGGCGTATCTTGCTTTCTGAATACAGAAAGAAGATACGCCGGCGCAGCTTTGAATTTACGCGGCGTATCAATAGATACGCCGGCGTAAATTCTTGCTGAATCTAGCCCTCGTCTCAAGGCCATCTCCCACTGAAGGATACTGTGCAGGCGCCCAAAGTCCTCCTTATCAACCAATGACATCATTGGTTGTTGGGATGCCAGCGGCTTGCCTGCATGGTGCCCAAGGATGTAATGCCGCACAATGAAAACCTATGCCTTTGTGTAACAAAAAGGCAGACGTGATCGACCCATTGGCTTGTACACCATTTTGAGGCAGTTTGGGCAAGGCACCCCTGAGGAACCCAGAAGGCTCCCTGGTTAAAAAAAAATGAAGCAGTAATTTAAATGCTTCTAGATGCTGAGAAGTGAAAGTAACTTTACCTAATTTCTCCTCTGCAGTTGAATGAAGAGACGGAGCAGCCCCATGAGGATATAGAGATACTGGACGATGAGGAGGAGGATGACCAGGATGACCCGACCTCTACTGCTGTACCAGGTGAATATGATCTACATAGAAACATTACAACCAAGATGTATTAGATCAGGGGTGCCCAACCTTTTGAAGGCCGAGGGCCACTTA